>NC_136059.1:1978286993-1978564493 GCF_964261635.1 Lissotriton helveticus
ACATGTGGAGATGGTACGCTTACAATAGACAAGACATTTCACAGGTGAAATGAAGCCGCTCCACCCATAATATTAATCTATTCACTAACCTTGCTAAAACCCTTCCCTATCCCAGGAACCTAGTCGACAAACGTTCTTGCTCTTTTAAAGCTCATGCATGATACTAGTTACATTGGTTAGTGAAGTAGTAATAACCGGGCTATTATCAGGTATGAAAGTACAGTACCTTTTACTTTCAGTATCTTTCAAACACCACATCATTTTGAAAGAAGGATGTCTGGAACTAAGCAGTTTTTAATTACCATTGCTCTAATAGTGATTCTTTTAGAGTTAATTTGAGTTAGGGCTCTAGCAGTATTTTGAGTGTCAATCCACCAATTTAAACAATCCTCTAATTTTTACATCACACATAGCAACAACTATGGGAGGAAAAATAGCACCTAATATATCTAATACTATCTGTCCAAATCCACTTTTCACTTGCCTCAAACCAACTACATCCACCATTCCACTCATTTGAAAAGCTCTAGGAAACACCAAAGCGAGATAAAAAGAGCCAACCCAATTATACAGCAGATTGAAAGAAGCAGTTTTACCAAACATATAACACATTCTTCTGAGAATTTACTTCTCACCAATCAAAAAATCTCCACTGCTTACAACATAACTTTTTTTTACTCACACTCTCTCCCACATATTCAGCCTTGTCACCCATCACAGGTTTACAACTCACAATATACATTTCAACTTTCCTCTTTTGTTCCATTTTTAATCTAGGATGCAGACTCAGCAATCTAAACTTTTTCTGTAATCTGTTCTTTTATCTTTATTTCATCTCTCCAGTTTCTCATGATCTTTACTCTGCTCTTATCACATTCTTTAATAAATCCATGATCTTCTTTAATCAAACCACACACATACCCTCTGTTAGTAGATTTAGTTCCATGCTTAATTTCTGACAATATTTTGAGAAATTTACCATATTTCAAACCTTTATGAACACTTCCATCTTCAGTGATAGGCAGATCCTCCAACAAAATAAGGAGACAAATATTCATTTTTGTAAAATATACTAACAAACACTGTACATGCCATGATATAGTAAATGGGAAGTTGCATGTAGGTGAAACCTTATGCTTGAGAAGAGAGAATAAAGGTTCATACAAAGCAGTTCTTAATATTCATTATTTGACCATACTCCTCAACATTTTAGCATTAATATTATCTTTAAATCAGTTAACTAAAGTTTCCCTGTGTCTCAGTATATTATGTTTCACTTCATTGTGTACTGTATTTAGTTAAACTCTTGTGGAGTTGTCTTACAACAGAAAATAAGTACAACTAAAGGCCAACTAAAACTACTAATGTTGTTAAGAAGACAATCAAACTAATAACTTTACAGCATTTTCTGCACTCCATTTTCTATAGCGATTAGAAACACATTTATTGTGAAACTCCAATAATTAAAATTAGGAAAAGTTTTCTTTAAAACAATAATAGGTTTCTTGTTTTTTTCCTATTTTTATTGACAACAATAATCAAAAAAACTTCAAAAATCATTTTTTTCAAAAGTTAATTTCAGTTCATACTTTCAAAAGTTTCTATTTTCTTCTTTTGTAAATGACAGTGTTTTTGTCACCATTAACTTGATCTTCAAAAGTATTTCCAATTCTCACAGTGCTTCTTCTTATTCACTTAAAGGTTAACGTTCTAAAGGATATTGACAACAACTCATTGGACTGTAAATCTCTGGTTCTAACTCTTCTTCCCCCTCAGGCACTGTTGCTAGGTATACCCTTCCAGTTGATTTTGTTCTTTCTATTTCTATTTTCTCTTTCTTACTGATCTTTTAGCAATTGATGATTCACTTTAACTGTTTTCTGAATCTTGTTAAATTACTTCAGACTCTTTCATCATTGATTGGCTTTAATCTCTCTGGTTGACAACGCTTTCTTTTTCAAGTTCTTTTCAGTGACTTTTTTCTTCAGCGTTTACCTTTGCACCTGCAATTACTGTTAAATCTTCTTCATTCACTGATGAACTTGAAATCTGACCAGTTTCAACTATGCAATTCATTGTGTACTGCTTTCTTCCTCGAGGGTTTTTTGTGCCCGAATTTTCAACTGGGGTCTTTCATTGTTTGGATTGGAGACCACTTCTACTTGTTGCTTTCCATGTTGTTGACCTTGACTTCCTAACAGCCCTTTACTATGATTCTCACTTTGAAACTGGACAGTACCACTGGTTCAAGTACCAGGATATTCACCAAAACATTCACTTTCACCAATCTATGACTTCATTATCTTCACCAGTTTCATCTTCACTTTCACAATTCAAAATATTTTCACAACCCCCTCTGGATGAAAGCTTGAGCTTGGCTATGTAATTTACTGGTTGTTTTCACCATTTCTTTACCATCTGTATTCATCCTTTTCCTGTGAGTGGTGTGGATCGACTGTGGGATTCCGGCAAACTTTACAGCAGTGTTTGTCATCAGGATCCCTTGATCGGGCCCCTTCCGGCATTGTTTCAGGCAACTATTCTTCATGTGCCTTCTGACAACAATTCAATCACTAATGCTCAAATTGTGGCATTGTACTTCTTTTGTTGATTCTGTTGTCAAATTCAGCTGGTGAAAAACATACCTAATCAAAAAGAGGGGGCTCCTGTTACTAAGGAAAAGAAAAAAGGTGTGTCTAACAAGTATTATTGGACCTATGTCATGATAAAAATCAACACAACTGTCTCTTGTTGCCCTCACACATCCCAAAGGGATGTCATGCTTCATAATCGGGCGTTGCTCCTCGTTGGGCCGGCGCTGCAATGCCCTACTGGTCCACCGAAGGGTGACTTTGGCAGAGATTTTTTTTAGAGATGTTGTATGATGTGTGCAAGTGAGGTGACTGTTGTGGTGGACTAGTGTAATGTGTTTTTGGGTTAAAACTGATAGGGGTGGTCCCAAACTATCCTTTAATATGTAGACGACCCTGTCAGAGATAAAAACCTATAATAGGCTAATGCTGCCTTGAAGGTCTAAAAGGAACCCTGGCAGTCAGTGTGTGATGACTATGGGCCTGACTCCAATGCGGTTAGGAAGCCTCCTAACGGCATTTGCTCTGTCTAAATCGGACCAGGAACTTGTCTTTCTAACCGACTAGTAAAGGTTTCTGACCAACTGAGTACAATGCGAGTTAGGCGTTAGGAATATTCCAATCCGAACCCGATGACATTTGGAATGACCGAGTCATATGGAGCAGAATCATACATCTCTAAGGGCCGCGTTTCCGAATGACCGAGTACGATGCTGGATTTGAACAGTTTTTCCGAATCGTGCCGTCCAACTCGAATCAGCAGTCGGAATCAGACTTTGGGGCTCGTAGTGGGCCCCCCTGTGCCCGGTTCCTTCCCAATCGGGCTCGTGGGATTACCCATGGGTCCCCTCTTACCTGCCATGCACAGTGTGTAAGGCTACTGGGGATGCCCGCCACAGAGTGCCCAATTTTCCCCAGCCACCCCTTTCTTCAATTGGAGCCTATGCATTCGGTCGGAACAAAGGCTCCCATTAAAGTCAATGGGAGTCCAACCAAATCGTATCTAGAAGCATCCGGATGCATCGTACTCGGTCGGTTGGACTCTCCCGATCTGATTCAGTTGGAAAACACTTTCCAAACCGCATCAGAATCTGGCCCTATATGGGGAAGATACCCTATAGTCGTGTGGTGGAGACCTCACTTGGTCTCTCACTCAGTGGTTTGTCAACATGTTTCACGCCTATACAGTGGTCTGAAGGATCCCTGGCGCTTCGTCAGTCAGGACATTACCATATATAATGAGCCCCCACACACAATAATGGTGCCCCTAAAGTGCAACCTACTGTCTATGTGGTACAGGGTCCAACCTTCAAAAAGAGAAAAGATATAAAGAAAAGCGAGAGGTCACTGTGACCCTGAAATAACAAGGTTTCAACTGCCAAAGAAAATATAACGGTGAAAGATCGAGGGAACTGTCTAGTAGCAAAATCAGGCAGTTCATATGAAGTGTTATTTAAAAAGGGAAAAAAATTACACAAACAGACATCATATAGAGGACACGAATCCTGTGCTGTGGCAGTGAGGTCTGCAAAGAACGTTGTCACTGTGACACTTGCAGTGATGTATCTAAGGCAACGACAACAACTGCCTGGAAGGCTGCTTCTCACTTGCCTGACCGAGCCCAGGGACCGGGAAGAGATCGGGGAGTGTGACTACATCACCCAGGGTCCTTAGCAGGACAACCGCATGCCGCCAATGAGGAGATTTGAGCCAGGAGGTGCTTAACAGGAGGCCCTGGGCTTCCACAGCACAGGATGCACGCTGGAGTGCCCGGGCCAAGGGCAGGCCCATCTGCGCCCATCCGAGACCGGATGAGGCTGGGCTGGGCCTTTTCTCTTGGTCCTCTATTGGAAATTTCTTCAAACGGAGCCCAGCTGTTTGAACTTATTGATGAGCCTTGTCCCTACCCTGCTATAGTCGTGTCCCTCCGCGGTATCAACAATGGCTGAGGAGGTAGGACGGAGTTCGGCTGATTATTGCTTATTGCTTATACTTGCACCAGTACCACTTACATGGACTGTATGGGAGCCTGTGCGTAGTGTTTGTTTTGTGCCCTGGACATTCTAGTTAGGTATCTTCACACACCTAATTTGGCCAGCTTTGTGTATTAATCGTATTTGTGTTAATCGTGGTGTAGCACTCGAGCTATCCCTCGCAAGTTGAAACGCTCTAACTTACTAACATTGAAATTATCCCTTTACCAAACCGACAATGGTTGGGCACAAGGCAACACTAGCACCTGTAAGGGCTGTGACCGGTAAGACCGCTTCAGTGACTACTATGGCCTCATTCCTCGAGTGGGCAGAAGCAGTGATAGACAAGGAGATTGAGCTTGTTAACAGACACCTTTCCAGGTCACCTATCTCTGCTTCTCATCCCATGCATGCTGACACACATGTCCCTGATTAGTGGTGAAGATAAACTTTTGAGCCTGTATAATAACACCGGGGTGCAGGAGGTCACCCAGTACTGTGTTGGGACATCTAGTCAACCAACAGTCCACCCTCCCCTTTCTCCTTTTGTTATTTGTTGACAGGTGTCGGCACTAAAGGGAAATCCCCAGTAAAAGGGGTAAAGCTAAGAGATCAAAACCCAACCTGTTCCCAAAAACCTCAGCATCCTCCCAAATATCACCTAAATCGGATTTGACAGGTGCACTGGAATCCTTTCAGGTAATGATGACACATTTGCTGGCCTCTAAACTGGGCCCGATAAACCATAGTTTGACATTGATTAAAAAAAGCTTATTGGACCTTAAACACTGTGTTTCACCTTCATCAACGGGAGGGACAATTGGCCAACCAGGACAAAGTATTCCATTGGAGCCCCTCACTCTGGCAAACCCGCCTAAAAATACCAGGGGACAGTCCCAGCCACAGTCACAGCCACGGCCACAGTCATCGGCGGGCAAGGAACTATAAGACAGGTAGTGCCTATACAAGGTGAAAGCCAAGGCCAAAGCCATAACAGGGACAGACTGTCCATGCAGGCTCGGGTTCTAGAAGGAAATCAATCAACAGGTAGTCAGACTCAGGGGGAAGTGGTGTCCATCTGCAGCATCCACCAGTTATCCATCTGCCACCAGAATCTATCCCCTGTGAAGTGGTACTGGGGAATGTGCCAACTCTCCCTCAGGGTATAAAGGAGGACGTTTTCTAGTTCAAGAATAAAGTTCTTCACTGGTTATCGCACAACACAACATTGGGATTAAGGGTGGAGAAAAATACTAACATGGTGCATAGAGTTAGCTGGATAGGTAGTACTCACAAATCATGCATGGGGGACTGTGTTATTGTAAATTTTAACAGACAGCTTATAGCAGAAAGGATCCTGTTTACAGAGCTACATTCTACTCCCTTTGGTTTTAAGTCGACTATCATGTTCTTACCACTCTGATATTTTTATAAACCAGACCTACCAGGGTATACCCATATGAACACCAACAATGTAGTCCCTTTTGACAGTCAGTCACAGACAATCCCATCAGTCAGGAAGGTTTATTCGAATCTGCCCCCATATATAAACAGAATTTTGATCCCCCACCTTTGGAGCTGTCTAACAGGTTTACCCCACTGGCCATGATGGAGGCATGTGATTGACATTTAGCTATAGGGGAGATGGGCCGTGGATTCCCTCCTTGGTCGTCACCTACCCAGTCGGTCTTTAGACAGACTTCCTTTCTTCTCTACGGTTGTCTCTTCCCATATCCTCACTTTCCCTCCTCCTCTACGCCCCACTACTTTCTCTCTCCTTTCTCTCCTCCCCTAATTGTATTGCTGATTGTTTGATTTAATGTTTACTTGTTGATCTTCTTCTAGTATATTGTTGAACCACATTGTTGCACTTCCTTTAGTCTCTCCTACGTCTCCTACCGCATCCTCCCTATATTTTTGTCTCTCCCTCCCTCAATGTTTTGAGACTGAACTATTTTGTCTGATGCCCGATGGAGCTACTTGGTTTAGCTATAGTGGAGATGGGCCATGGATTCCCTCCTTGGTCGTCACCTACCCAGTCGGTCTCTAGGCAGACTTATTTTCGTCTCTCCTTATTGTCTCTTCCCTAGCTCCTATCCTCTCTCCCCTCAATCTCTCCCCTTGCCTGCTACTCTGCCTACCCCCTGTCCTTTATGCCCTTTGACTAAGCACTCCTTCCCCCCTTGTTGGGGAAAGATCCAATATTTATACTCTGGAGTCTCAGCGAACCCGCTGAGTGAGTCCACTGCGCCAAGGGGGCCACTCACACTTGAGGTATGGTATGGCACCCCTTGCCAAAGCACTCCCTCTCCCCTTTTTGGGGAAGGATCCAGTATGTAGGCCTTGGAGTCTCAGAGACCCCTCTGAGAGAGTCCACTGCGTAAAGGGAGCCTCTCGCAATAGAGATAGGGAAGGGATACCACTTCCCCTGGGATCACAGCTTACTGGACTTTGGACGTTGCCTTGACTTGTTTACCGGTTTGTGTCCCCGTCACCCTTCCCCTCCTCTCCCCATGCTGTGTCTATCACCCTCCCCTCCTCTTTCCCACCTTCATTATCTGTCTACTTCCCCATCTCCAACCCCCCTCTCCTGAATATCTCACCTTGCCTTTTTTCCCCCTTACGTATTTGTGCTTATTGTTTATCTTGACCTTACAAGTAACTATGTTGCCATGCTCTAAGAACTGTGTAACCTTTATAACGATGTAACCTGTAACTATGATCTAATGCTCATGTAAAGCGCTCTGATACCTCCGGGTCTAGCCAGCGCTATATAAAACTTTTAAAATAAATAAAAATAAATAAATACTAGCTCCCCACTGACGGATCCTGAGATCTCGTTAAATCAGCAGGATTCTACAGTGCAAAGCAAGGGGGGGCTCATGTGTACATGACAATAATGTAATATCTTGGAACATTTCAGGTCTGACTAATACGTTTTCAGATCCTATATGGATAGCTTTTGTGAAAAATTTTGTGTGATTTGTCTGCAGGAAACATGGTTAGTGGGTTGTAGTTTATTTTTGGAGGGTTATAAGTCCTTTTTTGTTCAAGCCTCCCCGTCTACGGCTGGAAGACCAAAGGGTGGTCTTGTTATTTATATCTCCCTGGCGGTAGAATGGCAGATTCAGGTTTTGCTCTCAACAAGCCCATGTCTACAGTCTTTGGTCTTAAAAAGGAGGGCTAATAAAATGGTTCTTATACGTTTTTATAACTTTGCATCATGTCTCTCTGGTGGATGTAATATCACACTGTTGGGGTCTTTTATAAGGCAACATTGCATTGCTGAACTACAAAACTTCATGGTCACGGGGGACTTTAACATACACCCCTATGGAGACCCAAGGACTATTAGATCAGCTGACTTAGGCTGCCCACGGGTGAGGGGGATCCATTTTGAATATTCTGTTCAGGGCGATGATTTGAATAACCTCCTACACGAATTTGACCTAATGTCTCTCATGTCAATAACGGATCTGCGTAGCGAGGCTCCCGTCCCTTCTTTTAAATGGAGAGGCAGTGGCACATTTATAGATTTCATTTTAATCTCATCCTCTTTACAATCTTTATTTTGAGGTTTTACTATTGGCGCACTGCTGCTCGGGGGATGAATTTAAATTTATAATGAATTAATGAATTTATGATTTATATCGTGCTCGAATGCCCATGGGCGTCTAGGCGCTACAGCGGAGGAAAGTACCAAAGTGAGAATCAATGCACAAAAGGCCAGGTTTTTATCGCCTTTCTGAAAGAGAGAAGAGTTGTACTGTTCTTTATGGATAAAGACAGTGTGTTCCACAATTTGACAGTGTGGAAAAAGAAACTACTTCCTCCCCAGCGAACCCTTCTGATTTTAAATACCTTAAGAAATTTACTTGTGGCAGAACGTAGTGTTCTGTTTGGGTGATACCATAGTAGATGTTGTCTCAGGTAATCAGGTCTAGGCCCCTGGAGGGCTTTGAAGGCCAAACATTCTGCTCTTTTTTTCACCGGCAACCAGTGAAGATGTTTGAGGCCCTGGGACACTGACTGGAACTTGGGGATGTTGAACAGCATCCCGGCGGCGGAATTTTGAACCCGTTGAAGCTTAACAAGATGTTGTTTTTGAAGACCAAAATACAGGGCATTGCCATAGTCCAGTTTAGCTAAGACCAAAGATGTTACCAGTGTTTTAACAGTATATGACAAAATATAAGGTTTCACCTTCTAAATCAATTTTAGGGTTAAATGTACCTGGGAGACAACCTTATTAACTTGAGATTGAAACGTAAGACCGTCATCACAAATGACTCCCAAATTTTTAGCACTTTTTTACTGGGATAGGAGGAGTTCCCATTGACTGAGGCCACCATTTTTCTGACCATATAGAAGAATATGAGCCCAAAAGAAGCACCTCAGTTTTACTTCCATTCAACCTTAGGCAGTTTGTACTCATCCAGTGGTCTACCAATGTCATACATTGACTAAAACGGGCTGCTGTCCCATCTGGATTACCAGAAATAGAGACCACGATTTGAGTATCGTGAGCGTAAAACACTAACAAAAAACCAAACTGCCTGATGACGTCTGCTAAAGGGGTAACATATAAGTTGAACAGCGTGGGGCTCAAAGATGAGCCCTGCAGAACCCCACACGGGAGTGAAAATTGCTTCGAACATTGGTCGTCAATTATTAAGGTAAGATTTCAGCAGACTCAATGCCAGTCCTGAAACTCCCAGCCTATGTAGCCTCAAGATAAGAATGTCATGGTTCACAGTGTCGAAAGCCGCCGAAAGATCCAAAAGAACCAAGGCGGCCTTCGCACCGGAATCCAGCGATGATCGAAGCTCCTTTGCTGCCATGACCAAGGCTGTCTCCGTACCATGCTCCTCCCGGAAGCCATATTGCGTGGGATCCAGCAAGTTATGTGAGGTAACAAAGGATTTGAGCTGGCGGTTCATAATCTTCTCCAACACCTTAGCTGGGAATGGAATCCTGGCTATAGGTCGATAATTACTATGAACACCAGGATCCAAATCAGGGGAAGAATAGAGATCCTCTTCCATGTCCTCAGGACACAAGAGGACCTCATTGCCCCATCAGCAGTGGGTCTCCAGGGACCAGTGGCCCTGGGGACCCCATACCCCGGTTTCTGGCCTCACTGTTGGGGACCGTCGGGCGAGCATCAATGCCCCCACGGTCCTGCCGGCTCCCTGCCTCTTGCGGGAACAGGCATTGCTTTTGCACAGAGGGAGCTGCTGACATTCATGCACAGATGGCTAAAATTCGCACAGATGGCTTTATTTTGCACAAATATCTGTTTACATATTCATTTAGATCTTAAATATTTATGTATTTGGGTCCTAGTATTTTATCCACAAGGAGTTTGGAACTTGGGTCATGCAATGTTTTAAAATTGTGAAACATGCAACTGTATACATATTTATATATTTATACATCTATAATTTATTGCATCAGCCACTTTCCAACTACAAGCATTTGTGCTGTTTTATAATACAAGTACTACAATCACTGTACAATTTTGTGAAATCGGAGACATGATTCAGTGCACAAACAAAGTATTTCCTCTATGTTTATTGTGGTGGTCAGGTGACCCACGGGGGAAAAGGGGTTGGACACCAAGCATTTCAAAAACAATGGCAGACGCTGTATTTTTCGTTTGAGCAAGGGCACAGTGTGCTCGAAACGCGCCAACAGAGGGAAAGGTTAAAGGAATAAACATCTACCTAGCTGAACCACTGGGTCCGTTTCTCTCATTTCGCCTGTGTGGAAGTAGTGAGAGTTTGCTTTTTCGATATAAATATATATATATATATATATATATATATATATATATATATATATATATATATATATATATATATATGTATATATGTATGTATGTATCCACACACAAGAGTTGCCTCAAAGATGGAGCCCACACGGGTGAAGTTTTCTGCATCTTTAATGGAGACTGCAACAAGGTAAAAGCACCGCCAGCAGCACAGGATTTCATCAAAGTCAAACGCCGACGCGTTTCGGGCTCCTGCCCTTCGTCTCAGGCTGACTTGAACACCTGAGCGCACGCCATCAAAATGCACCTAAATACTGCCGTACCGGCCCGATTGGGCGTGGCTGCTCCTGCAGCCTGATGGTACTTGTAGTGCGATGTGTTCCTCGAGTGAGTATGGCATGCGCTCAGTCCGTAAAATAATTAATATTCCCCAGTGGGTGGCCAACTGTATGATGTAGTTCACAGTGTTGGCTTAATCAGTCCACATTGCAGCACCTCGTCCCAACAGCAACCCCCTCATAGGAATCGCCTGGGTCCAAAACACTGGCAGGGCTCTCATCGCGGCTGGGCTCGCCGCTAAAAATCCACACACAAGAGTTGCCTCAAAGATGGAGCCCACACGGGTGAAGTATTCTGCATCTTTAATGGAGACTGCAACAAGGTAAAAGCACCGCCAGCAGCACAGGATTTCATCAAAGTCAAACGCCGACGCATTTCGGGCTCCTGCCCTTCGTCTCAGGCTGACTTGAACACCTGAGCGCACGCCATCAAAATGCACCTAAATACTGCCGTACCGGCCCGATTGGGCGTGGCTGCTCCTGCAGCCTGATGGTACTTGTAGTGCGATGTGTTCCTCGAGTGAGTATGGCATGCGCTCAGTCCGTAAAATAATTAATATTCCCCAGTGGGTGGCCAACTGTACGATGTAGTTCACAGTGTTGGCTTAATCAGTCCACATTGCAGCACCTCGTCCCAACAGCAACCCCCTCATAGGAATCGCCTGGGTCCAAAACACTGGCAGGGCTCTCATCGCGGCTGGGCTCGACGCTAAAAATCCACACACAAGAGTTGCCTCAAAGATGGAGCCCACACGGGTGAAGTTTTCTGCATCTTTAATGGAGACTGCAACAAGGTAAAAGCACCGCCAGCAGCACAGGATTTCATCAAAGTCAAACGCCGACGCGTTTCGGGCTCCTGCCCTTCGTCTCAGGCTGACTTGAACACCTGAGCGCACGCCATCAAAATGCACCTAAATACTGCCGTACCGGCCCGATTGGGCGTGGCTGCTCCTGCAGCCTGATGGTACTTGTAGTGCGATGTGTTCCTCGAGTGAGTATGGCATGCGCTCAGTCCGTAAAATAATTAATATTCCCCAGTGGGTGGCCAACTGTACGATGTAGTTCACAGTGTTGGCTTAATCAGTCCACATTGCAGCACCTCGTCCCAACAGCAACCCCCTCATAGGAATCGCCTGGGTCCAAAACACTGGCAGGGCTCTCATCGCGGCTGGGCTCGCCGCTAAAAATCCACACACAAGAGTTGCCTCAAAGATGGAGCCCACACGGGTGAAGTATTCTGCATCCTTAATGGAGACTGCAACAAGGTAAAAGCACCGCCAGCAGCACAGGATTTCATCAAAGTCAAACGCCGACGCGTTTCGGGCTCCTGCCCTTCGTCTCAGGCTGACTTGAACACCTGAGCGCACGCCATCAAAATGCACCTAAATACTGCCGTACCGGCCCGATTGGGCGTGGCTGCTCCTGCAGCCTGATGGTACTTGTAGTGCGATGTGTTCCTCGAGTGAGTATGGCATGCGCTCAGTCCGTAAAATAATTAATATTCCCCAGTGGGTGGCCAACTGTACGATGTAGTTCACAGTGTTGGCTTAATCAGTCCACATTGCAGCACCTCGTCCCAACAGCAACCCCCTCATAGGAATCGCCTGGGTCCAAAACACTGGCAGGGCTCTCATCGCGGCTGGGCTCGCCGCTAAAAATCCACACACAAGAGTTGCCTCAAAGATGGAGCCCACACGGGTGAAGTTTTCTGCATCTTTAATGGAGACTGCAACAAGGTAAAAGCACCGCCAGCAGCACAGGATTTCATCAAAGACAAACGCCGACGCGTTTCGGGCTCCTGCCCTTCGTCTCAGGCTGACCTGAACACCTGAGCGCACGCCATCAAAATGCACCTAAATACTGCCGTACCGGCCCGATTGGGCGTGGCTGCTCCTGCAGCCTGATGGTACTTGTAGTGCGATGTGTTCCTCGAGTGAGTATGGCATGCGCTCAGTCCGTAAAATAATTAATATTCCCCAGTGGGTGGCCAACTGTACGATGTAGTTCACAGTGTTGGCTTAATCAGTCCACATTGCAGCACCTCGTCCCAACAGCAACCCCCTCATAGGAATCGCCTGGGTCCAAAACACTGGCAGGGCTCTCATCGCGGCTGGGCTCGCCGCTAAAAATCCACACACAACAGTTGCCTCAAAGATGGAGCCCACACGGGTGAAGTTTTCTGCATCTTTAATGGAGACTGCAACAAGGTAAAAGCACCGGCAGCAGCACAGGATTTCATCAAAGTCAAACGCCGACGCGTTTCGGGCTCCTGCCCTTCGTCTCAGGCTGACTTGAACACCTGAGCGCACGCCATCAAAATGCACCTAAATACTGCCGTACCGGCCCGATTGGGCGTGGCTGCTCCTGCAGCCTAATGGTACTTGTAGTGCGATGTGTTCCTCGAGTGAGTATGGCATGCGCTCAGTCCGTAAAATAATTAATATTCCCCAGTGGGTGGCCAACTGTACGATGTAGTTCACAGTGTTGGCTTAATCAGTCCACATTGCAGCACCTCGTCCCAACAGCAACCCCCTCATAGGAATCGCCTGGGTCCAAAACACTGGCAGGGCTCTCATCGCGGCTGGGCTCGCCGCTAAAAATCCACACACAAGAGTTGCCTCAAAGATGGAGCCCACACGGGTGAAGTTTTCTGCATCTTTAATGGAGACTGCAACAAGGTAAAAGCACCGCCAGCAGCACAGGATTTCATCAAAGTCAAACGCCGACGCGTTTCGGGCTCCTGCCCTTCGTCTCAGGCTGACTTGAACACCTGAGCGCACGCCATCAAAATGCACCTAAATACTGCCGTACCGGCCCGATTGGGCGTGGCTGCTCCTGCAGCCTGATGGTACTTGTAGTGCGATGTGTTCCTCGAGTGAGTATGGCATGCGCTCAGTCCGTAAAATAATTAATATTCCCCAGTGGGTGGCCAACTGTACGATGTAGTTCACAGTGTTGGCTTAATCAGTCCACATTGCAGCACCTCGTCCCAACAGCAACCCCCTCATAGGAATCGCCTGGGTCCAAAACACTGGCAGGGCTCTCATCGCGGCTGGGCTCGCCGCTAAAAATCCACACACAAGAGTTGCCTCAAAGATGGAGCCCACACGGGTGAAGTTTTTTGCATCTTTAATGGAGACTGCAACAAGGTAAATGGTTTGATGGCGTGCGCTCAGGTGTTCAAGTCAGCCTGAGACGAAGGGCAGGAGCCCGAAACGCGTCGGCGTTTGACTTTGATGAAATCCTGTGCTGCTGGCGGTGCTTTTACCTTGTTGCAGTCTCCATTAAAGATGCAGAAAACTTCACCCGTGTGGGCTCCATCTTTGAGGCAACTCTTGTGTGTGGATTTTTAGCGGCGAGCCCAGCCGCGATGAGAGCCCTGCCAGTGTTTTGGACCCAGGCGATTCCTATGAGGGGGTTGCTGTTGGGACGAGGTGCTGCAATGTGGACTGATTAAGCCAACACTGTGAATTACATCGTACAGTTGGCCACCCACTGGGGAATATTAATTATTTTACGGACTGAGCGCATGCCATACTCACTCGAGGAACACATCGCACTACAAGTACCATCAGGCTGCAGGAGCAGCCACGCCCAATCGGGCCGGTACGGCAGTATTTAGGTGCATTTTGATGGCGTGCGCTCAGGTGTTCAAGTCAGCCTGAGACGAAGGGCAGGAGCCCGAAACGCGTCGGCGTTTGACTTTGATGAAATCCTGTGCTGCTGGCGGTGCTTTTACCTTGTTGCAGTCTCCATTAAAGATGCAGAAAACTTCACCCGTGTGGGCTCCATCTTTGAGGCAACTCTTGTGTGTGGATTTTTAGCGGCGAGCCCAGCCGCGATGAGAGCCCTGCCAGTGTTTTGGACCCAGGCGATTCCTATGAGGGGGTTGCTGTTGGGATGAGGTGCTGCAATGTGGACTGATTAAGCCAACACTGTGAATTACATCGTACAGTTGGCCACCCACTGGGGAATATTAATTATTTTACGGACTGAGCGCATGCCATACTCACTCGAGGAACAAATCGCACTACAAGTACCATCAGGCTGCAGGAGCAGCCACGCCCAATCGGGCCGGTACGGCAGTATTTAGGTGCATTTTGATGGCGTGCGCTCAGGTGTTCAAGTCAGTATGAGACGAAGGGCAGGAGCCCGAAACGCGTCGGCGTTTGACTTTGATGAAATCCTGTGCTGCTGGCGGTGCTTTTACCTTGTTGCAGTCTCCATTAAAGATGCAGAAAACTTCACCCGTGTGGGCTCCATCTTTGAGGCAACTCTTGTGTGTGGATTTTTAGCGGCGAGCCCAGCCGCGATGAGAGCCCTGCCAGTGTTTTGGACCCAGGCGATTCCTATGAGGGGGTTGCTGTTGGGACGAGGTGCTGCAATGTGGACTGATTAAGCCAACACTGTGAATTACATCGTACAGTTGGCCACCCACTGGGGAATATTAATTATTTTACGGACTGAGCGCATGCCATACTCACTCGAGGAACACATCGCACTACAAGTACCATCAGGCTGCAGGAGCAGCCACGCCCAATCGGGCCGGTACGGCAGTATTTAGGTGCATTTTGATGGCGTGCGCTCAGGTGTTCAAGTCAGCCTGAGACGAAGGGCAGGAGCCCGAAACGCGTCGGCGTTTGACTTTGATGAAATCCTGTGCTGCTGGCGGTGCTTTTACCTTGTTGCAGTCTCCATTAAAGATGCAGAAAACTTCACCCGTGTGGGCTCCATCTTTGAGGCAACTCTTGTGTGTGGATTTTTAGCGGCGAGCCCAGCCGCGATGAGAGCCCTGCCAGTGTTTTGGACCCAGGCGATTCCTATGAGGGGGTTGCTGTTGGGACGAGGTGCTGCAATGTGGACTGATTAAGCCAACACTGTGAATTACATCGTACAGTTGGCCACCCACTGGGGAATATTAATTATTTTACGGACTGAGCGCATGCCATACTCACTCGAGGAACACATCGCACTACAAGTACCATCAGGCTGCAGGAGCAGCCACGCCCAATCGGGCCGGTACGGCAGTATTTAGGTGCATTTTGATGGCGTGCGCTCAGGTGTTCAAGTCAGCCTGAGACGAAGGGCAGGAGCCCGAAACGCGTCGGCGTTTGACTTTGATGAAATCCTGTGCTGCTGGCGGTGCTTTTACCTTGTTGCAGTCTCCATTAAAGATGCAGAAAACTTCACCCGTGTGGGCTCCATCTTTGAGGCAACTCTTGTGTGTGGATTTTTAGCGGCGAGCCCAGCCGCGATGAGAGCCCTGCCAGTGTTTTGGACCCAGGCGATTCCTATGAGGGGGTTGCTGTTGGGACGAGGTGCTGCAATGTGGACTGATTAAGCCAACACTGTGAATTACATCGTACAGTTGGCCACCCACTGGGGAATATTAATTATTTTACGGACTGAGCGCATGCCATACTCACTCGAGGAACACATCGCACTACAAGTACCATCAGGCTGCAGGAGCAGCCACGCCCAATCGGGCCGGTACGGCAGTATTTAGGTGCATTTTGATGGCGTGCCCTCAGGTGTTCAAGTCAGCCTGAGACGAAGGGCAGGAGCCCGAAACGCGTCGGCGTTTGACTTTGATGAAATCCTGTGCTGCTGGCGGTGCTTTTACCTTGTTGCAGTCTCCATTAAAGATGCAGAAAACTTCACCCGTGTGGGCTCCATCTTTGAGGCAACTCTTGTGTGTGGATGTATGTATGTATGTATGTATGTATGTATGTATGTATGTATATATATATATATATATATATATATATATATATATATATATATATATAAATATATATATGAGCAAACCACTACACTCCGAAAAGAAAAGCGCGGAGGCCAGAGGGGGGTCCTTTAGAAGCGCTTTATTTCCCAGGTACAGCAATCAGTGCGGCAAATGCATTTCGGCTTACTCAGAAGCCTTCCTCAGTGCCCATGCACTGAAAATGAGTCACGCAGTAGTCCATCAGAGCTGCTTCGCTAAATAATGCGGGTGCCATCAGACTCCTCCCCTCATAGCGTCGGCTCACCTGTGGGAGATCTCGTGACAGTAAGAGAACTCCAACTCCCAGCATGCAGAGTGTCCATGATGCCGGGCCGGTGGTGTGGGGGGGCGGGAAAAATTGGTTTTTCTGATCATCCAGTCCAATGTCTTTTGCTGCTCTGTTTGGTGTGGCCCCTATGGCAGCACCTGCGTCCCAAAGCGCCTCCTCGGGTCCCCTCGGGCTGCTGGACCATATAACAGGAAATGGGGCTTGTGCGGGGACAGCTGCGTCGCAACTCAGCATCCTAAAATAAATGTGTTACTTTTCTAATACTTATGATTTGAATTTTAGTTGTCAAGAATACTCTGTTCCATATTGACCTACAGAGAGCTGGTCGCAGAGAGATCAGGTTCATGCATATCCATTCACAATTGTAGTTACATTACGTTTCCTGTATGACAGAACACCTACAACAGCTCTTGTCTTTTAGGAATTTAGTACATTCCACGGATCTCATTGACCAGCCGAGTGAAGAGGCAGAAGTGGTGGAGTCCTGTGTCATTTGTGTCTTTTATGCCATTACCCTTTCCTCACCTTTAGCACTGGTCCTTGTATTTCTGTATATGTCATTAGTGGGAGCGATGAGAGGTAGAAAAGAGCAATTTTGAAGTTGGAAGCTGTGCATAAGGTTAGTGCAAATCTGACAGGACTGCCATGATTGATTGGCAAGTAATGATTGCTGAATCATTATGCTTATGGAGTATCTGGTCAGTAATTTTACTCAAGACATTTATAAGTGTCAAAATTAAGAAGTGCATTGAGAGAGACTGCCAGAGGTGATGTAGGAGTAGGTAGTGAAATGAATACTGCTGTTGAGTTTCACCTGCATCACTGGAGGTGTTTCTGCAGGACAACTCCACCCAATCAGTACTGGGGTCTGTTTTAGTCAAATGTGGCCAAAAACGATTGTTAACTCAATTTGCAATTTATACCGGCATCCACGACTATACCCAATGTATCTCAATCAGTAATCACTTTTCCTCTGAAGTCATCATCCCACAAAGCAAAGTACCCTACAGAAAGGGAGGTTTTCAGAGATCTGTAACCTCCCTAATAGCATCAAAACATAGTCAACGTTCAATATTTGGAGAAAGATAATATTGATTCAACTCCGACACAACAGATGAACAAAGACCCATAAAAAGCCTTAAGGAATACTTCTGTTATTATTCCTTTTTAACCGGAAATAAGGTGGGTTATGAGATAAGGTACTTAAATAAATATTCACAAAATACACCAGTAATTGTTAATTTGGGATCTGAAATAAGGAGAGTTTTGAATCCCAGCACGTCAGAAATCACTAATTGTCATATTATTAGAATAATTTAAATATTTGAACATCTAATGCAGTGAAACAGGTAGGCATGTGCTTTTATTTGTGATAATCTATTTACATTTGAACCTACGTCTACAAGTCACTATCTTTAGTCAGGGTCGTCTTCATTACAAAATGATTTGTCCATAATCATTGTTTATTGAATCACCTCACCTACATTGGTTAAATAAGTCTGGCTTCAAATATAGTGCTATTATGACCCAAGGGCTTTATTTATGACCCTTATGCCGCAGTGCAGCGCAGTAAGTCACCTTGCTGAGCTGCCCTGCGTCACAGGGAAAGGGCATGAATGCGCTGCATTTAGCCAATACGGCTCCTTCCTGTCCATTCTTCTTGCGCTGGCGCAGTTTTGGCAGCCTAGTGCCAGAGTGCCTCTGTGGTAGGAAGAATATCGTCTGGCCCAAAAACAATCCTGAGAGGCTAATTCCTCTTTCTATGTACGGAGAAGTGTGGCTCAATGGTTAGAGCAGCAGACCCTGATGCCAAGGTCTAGCCCGGGACCAGGGTTCAATTCCCCACCTCGGCGGGTCTTGGGCTCAAAATTCCACTGACCTGATAATTCTCGCCTCGTTGCCTATTCCAATCATGGAGTACCACTCTCCAACTCTGGGCAATACCTTGCTTAATTTCCACAACGGCCGCTGCAACGCTAAGGATGCCTGGCCTCCACCTTGGGGGTGCCCAGGAGTGGACACCTCACAGGGAAAGCCAGGATGGGTTCCACAGCGGTATTCGTACAAGCGCCTTGAGACCCTTGCGGGTGAGTAGTGCGCTATACAAGTATCAATTTACATTTACATTTTGCTGTAGAACGTAGCACAGATAGAAAGAGGAAAAAACGAAGGCAAATAAAAATATTTCTCCTTGGTACGCTTCACCTGGGGAGGTGTATTTTTTGGCACATTCACAGGTTTACCAAGCTTGGTAAATCTGGAAATGCATAAAAAAACATAGGAGTTGCGTGGGAACACCCACACAATGCTCATGGAATATCTCCATTGCTCAGAGTAATGCAACGCAGCCATTTGCGCTGCATTGCATTACTCCACTTTTTTTAAACCATTCAACGCCATGGAAAGTGGCTCTGCGTCGCTACAAAATTATGACTTTAGGATTGCTTTGCTCTTGCACGACCTTGTATGGTGCGAAAATGATGCATACCGGGTCTTAAATATGGTCCAGTGGGCCTCATTAGAAGGCACCTGCACCTCCAGAACATCACTTTTAATGGTGCTCCGGCAACGCGCATTGCAGTGCCATATCTACAAGGCCACATAGGTCATTCAGCAGCACACACAGTAGGAATAAATCGCCTTCATTAATAGTTTTTGTCAGGAAGGTGTACCTTCTTGTACAAAAACAATCATTCCCACAACACAGACACCCTTGTATTGTGGTGCAAAGGTGCCTGCATTGGCGCATGACAACCAATTGAGCATCAGTGCATGGAAAGAGAACAGGAATGCGCCCTATCTGATAGATTCCTTCCCTTTTCTTTTGCTGTGGGGCAGAGCAGCAGTAAGGATTGCTGTGCTGCCCGAGGGCAAAATATTGTAAATGAGGTCCCAAGTGTTTAATCATGTCTTTTGTCTGGAAGCAACTGTAGACTAAATAGCACGTGACCAGCTTGCAAACTTTTTCTGCTCAAGAGCAGAGACTATGCTTTGAACTTGGCCTCTTTTTTCACATATATTATTAAGTCCGTTTTGAGGTTTAATTCAGCAAGTGTGTTTTTATTGCCATTGCACTGTGACTTCACAATGACACTTCCAGCCAAAACACTGGACTTGGAATCCTGGATTCAGTACAAATGACTTTATCAGGACTAAAAAATCAGTTATCTATATTATTAATGATTTCTTCTGAGTTTTAATCGTTATAAATGAACTACTAATTGCATTTTTTTAAAGAAAAAAAGGAGGACGAAACGAGATACCGCTAAATGAAATGTGCACGTAAACTGCGATTAGGGCACAATAGCAAAAACAATCCTGTAGTGTTTGCGTGTCTGTGATTCGAATGAGTGTGGTGTGCCAGAACTGTCACCTTTCGCTTGAAAGAGCCTACTTCTGAACTGTCAATCAACCAAAATATCAAGACTATCAGTCATAGATATTTTCAAAGCAGGCTATCTTCTGATCTTGCCAGAAACATGCAATTGCATCTGTACTACTTCCCCATCAGAAAATGCATCTGAATGCAGCTAACCTTTGTGGAATGTATGCGTGTTTTAGTGATGCACTGCTACCAAGTCTTCTAAGTTTTGGAAAAACTTTAAATTACAATCCCCAACAATTTAATTTGCACTTTTAAAACAATTTAGTTCATGGTGGAAATGTCTGCATTTCCACCACTATGTTATGCCCCCCTTCACTTCCCAATAGTCAATTCCTCCAGCAACTATGCTATACATTTTACGTCGCTTCATTTGGGCTATTCCTCATAGGTCTCCCTGGAAAAGTACCACTTCGATAAAGAGGCTGACATTAAGGTGGGATCCAAATTTGAACTCCCAGACCCAGCATTCGGTCTGTGCTTAGGAGGGTGGAGTATCCTCAGCTGTTTAACCACTTAATGCCATGAACGTGAGACTGTGTAACTCCGGTAGATAATGTGTCCCCATTTTATCTGCCAGCTAAGACATGAATGCTTATAGGGGACTATTCCAAGCTTGGTCCTGCTAATATTTTAAATCAAATCCCTCGTAGTTGATGTAGGTTATAATTAGAACATCGACATGTTGGGGGCTTCTTTGAAGACAATGGAGTGCTCTGGGCTTCTAATGGCTGGTAAAAAGGCCGGAGCTCCAACATGGCAATGTTTGTTGTTCACAGGTATTGCTGTGTACAAAGGCCTCATAGAGCCTGAATGGATTTAAATTCTCTCGGGCTAGCGGAGGACTTCGTTTTATTTGTTAGAACATTCTGTCCTCTAGTGGTGTAATGTTCTAATAGCCTTAAAGCCCCCCCTAACTGGGCGATACCGGCCATTAAAGGTCAGCTCCCTTGTGAAATCCCTCACTTTCGGATCGGCCCTTCAACGCTGGAGCAGGCCTTTAATCGCTGGTATGGGCTATAAGGCTATAGTAAAGTCCCCTATAAGGAGGATTGCTACTAATCATGCTTAAACATCAGTGTCCATAAAACATTTAAGAACGCAGCCATATATTTACCATTATGAGTATGCCTAGTCTGCTCTTAATTTGTAAAATAATAAGTGCCAGGGCCCAAACCTTTGCTGAGAAGCTGCGACTGGATAGTCTTGATTCCACCTCATGCCTCTTTCATCACCAGACACTCCCTACCCCTCTATCTTACTCTGGCACCTTCTGTTTTGTCCCTGCTTTCTCCATTTGTACATGGCTTTTATTTCTTCTCCTCCTACTTCTTTTAACCTTTCGAGTTTTTCTGTCTCTTGTTCTGGTTCAAAGTCTGATGAGGAAAAATAAGTGCTGGCCCCAAACAAATGAGTGCAGGTGGGCCCCACCTTTAGCCCATGGCTCAAATTAAGAGTGTACCTAGTTAAATTACGAGCACAAAGATATTAAGCTGCGCCAGAGCTACATGCCACTCTACTTTGGTTGCCAAAATAGGGTCAGAAGTTTCCTGCTGTCTGTCAATATAGAAATTAAGAGTCGAGTCCATATAAATAGAAAAAAAACTCATTTATAATTACCTTTTTGAAGACATACTGGTTGAGGGGGATTACAAATGGACAAAAAGAGGTGGTCTATATGACCTTTGGCCCAATATTTCAGTAAACCTAGAAAGTGAAATAAGGAAAGATATATTCAACCACATCCTAATTGTCAAATGGTCTTTGAATTCCAGCTACTTTGTAAAACAATATCTTAATGCCAGGCGAGTCAGGTTTAACAAGGCAGGATTTATAGTTGCAGCTGATCCCCAAAATTAAGATCCTAGGTTCTCATTTTAGACCACTTAGCTCTCTTTAGTGTATTACAACTATCAATTCCCTCCAATTTTGTCTGGATTATATGCAATTCTGCCTGAATAATCCCTCCAAAAAGAGGGTCAACAATGCATGTCTCAATATGTGAGCATCTCTTTTAAAGTAAACACAGTCAAGAGTTTTCTTCCTACCTAAATCACTGTTACTGGACAGTACCACTTCAAGATAGTTTTTCTGGCACAGGTTTGTAAAAAGTAAATGCCCCAATTTTTAAATCAATGTGTTTCTTTTATAATTTGTTAATAAATATGCTTATTCATCGAAATTGTATACATAAAATGTATACTTAGCAATAAAGTTGGCTACAAAATCTCCTTCATTTCTAGATGTCTAGTGACAAATGAAAAACAGCTATATATGAGAACATTAATCTAAAGATTGTCCCTAAATTAAGAATATCTTGGCATCTACTGGAAACAGAGCCTGATTTAGAAGTTGGCGGACAGGTACTCCGTCACAAGCGTGATGGATATCCTGTCCGCCTTATCACAAGTGCATTAGGACATAATGCACCCCCAATAAGGAGGATGGGTTGTCCACCATGTTTGTCGTGGAGTCCCCAAGCGCAAAACTGTAAATCTGGCCCACGATTAAATAATGTTTGTGGTCAATACACTATGGTAGGCTGGCAAAATTAGGTTGGGATACTTCATGCCTGTCAGCACTGAGGAAATGTTATTGAAATGATCCAGTTATCTCCCAAAACCAGAATAAATCGCCCCAGTAGTCAGGTTTGATGTGCTTATCATTAATGCTCTCTTTTGTTTCTCATGGGTGGCTTTGAGTCACATTTTCCTCTCCAACACAAAAGGTACTACTTCTAAATTCATTCCTACCTTCTCATTATAAGCACGTTCTCAAATGCTAGCCTTGAGCAATGGACCCCTCGGGCATTCACTTTGGCAGGCACAGCCTCAAGTAACCAAAGGCAATCTGGTGCTTCTCTAGGGGAAAATACACGGTGAAGACAGAGGCTGTCAAACAGATGTCCCCTGTAACCCTACCTTAGTTATAGTATTTCCTCTACTCTGAATATTCCAATGGTAGCAGTAGAAACTGTTTTATTTTTATTTTTTATTTTCTTTATTGGTTACTCAGATAACACAATGCAAACACATTTATACATTGTCAATGCAGGGGTACAACTCAGACTGTTATTACCAAGACCATCTAATCTGTTGTTTATAAATCATTTCGAAAAGGACTTATCCATACATAATTCTACTTGTAACTCTGCAAGGTTATGTACAACTGTGTGGGGTGCAGCAATTACACACCTGTGATCATACTAGGGTTACCACCCCATCCCCGCTCCCTGCACATTCCGTTGGCCCCTCCTTATCTCCTGCTCCCTCCGGCTCTCCGGTTTCTTTACCCAGCGAGTATTGTTGTAATATACTCCAATACGACTTTGGCCTGGATTGCGGCGGTAATAGTTTGTAATAGGCCTCAGACCGAGTATTACAGTAAATCTTATCTCTAGTCTATTCCCTGATGACTGGTATCGGGCTCCGGCCCCAGAACATCGCCACCCACCTTTTAGCCAGCAGCAGCCCTATCGCTACCAACTGTTGGACCTCTTTACGGATCCGGGACAAGTGTAAGACCAGTTATTTCATTTATCATGTGAAATATTTCCCCGGAATTCCAATATTCCTGGGCAACCTCAGGCCAAATGCAGAAAACCAGCAGCTGGCTCTGTGGAGCGGTGACAGGAGGCAGATTCTAGTAGGCCGTATCAGAACAGACGTTCTGGGGTATAATAAGTTCTAATAATGTATTTAAATTGTATTAGACGATCCTTACCAAATGTGAGATTTGCCTAGTCATTTCACTGCAATATTGCCATTCCTTGTCCCCGATTGTACTCCTCAAGTCCCTCTGCCAGTTCTATCTGGCCTTCGAATATAGTGACCTCCTCCTTTTTGTGTTATATTATAGATCCTAGAGACCAGCTTTGCGGGAAGGGAGCTTGAATACTGTGAGGGAGGGCTAACATCTCGGGTGGTTCCTGAAGACTATCTCCCAAAAGAACCTTCAAAGCATGTTGTACTCTGTAGTGCTGGTAGAGAACTAGGGGAGAAGGGGTATATCCCTCGACTAGTATATTCTCCCATGTGCGGAATTCCCCCTCCTTGAACAGGTCTCCTACTTCAGTGATGTTTACCTTGCGCAACGCTTGGGATACTTCTCTCTCTATACCTGTTGGGAGACAGATGCACCAGTCAAGAGGAGTCGATGGCGAGTACAATAATGCACCCGCCTGCCTACCAGCAAGTTATGCCAGTCATGCACCGTAGAATTAAGGGAAACCAGCAGGCTGTGCCTTCTGACTTGCTTCTTAAATAGCACCTGTGGGAGGGTGTATAAATCATCTGCTATTTTATCTACATGTATATGTTGCAGGGACTCTGGACCGTCTAGCCAAGTGTAAGCATGTGAGCATTGCGCTGCTCGAGGTTGTTTACCCGTCCAGGCAAGCTCAATAAGGAGGGACTTCATCTTGGAGAATACGAGCGCTGGGAGAACCATAGGGATATTCTGGAACAAGAATAATAGTCTAGGGAGGACGACCATCTTCATTAGTGAGATCCACCCAAAGAACGAGAGGGGTAATCTTATCCATCTGGCCACATCCTTCTCAAGCTTCCCCAGGGCTCTCCTGTAATTGTCAGTGAGGATTTCCTCAGAGTCCGTGTACACTTGTATCCCTAGATAACGGACCGATTCTGTAGCCCACTTCAGTGGGAATTCCATATGAATTGGCTGCGTGGATAAGGTTAGGGACTTGTTCCAGTTAAAATTTAAGCTGTAAAGCTGCCTGAAGTGGACCACTTAATTTAGCACTGGGGTAAGGTGAATTGCAGGCTCTCGTACATATAAAGGCATATCATCTGCATATGCTGAGGCTATCAATTGGTACCCCAGGAAACACACCTCTCTATGGCTCTGGTACTCCCTAAGAGCACAGCAGTGGTTCAGCCACAAGTGCTACAGGAGTGGGGACAGGAGACATCCCTGACGTGTGCCTCTGGTTATACATATAGGCGATGTTACTCTATTCCCAAGCCTGACTCTGGCAGTCGGTGCCTCATACAGCACTTTTACTAGTTGTATAAAGACTTCCCCAACACCGACTCGCTTCAGCACCACTTCCATAAAGGGCCATTCTACAGAGTCAAACGCTTTCTCAGAGTCTAAGAAGACCACCGCAGCTTTGACTTTTGGATTTATATGCTGGATCGCGGCAAAGACTGTTCTGAGATTAGATGTTCAATTATGCCCTGGGACAAATCCCACCTGCTCCACTCCGACCAACCCAGGGATCAGGGGTGACAGTCGATTATCTAGTATTTTGGCAAATAATTTTGTATCTAGTAAGTACAGGGGTCTGAATGACAAACACTCATTAGGGGGTTTTCCTGGATTAAGGAGAGCTACGATTGTGACCTCTCTCATCGAGGGGGGCATCACTTTGCTCTCAGCCATCTCTTCAAACAGGGTAATGAGGTGTGGTATAAGGAGGTCTTGAAAGGCTTTGTAAAAATTAACAGTCAGCCCATCCGACCCCAGAGCAGAACGACTCTTCATTGATGTTAATGTGATCCTAACCTCCCTTGGGTCTAGGGGTGCCATGAGCAAAACTCTCTGGTAGTCCGTGAGCCACGCCATCTGTATGTGCGCTAAGTATTCAGCTTTACCGTTGTGCGTTATACAGGATTTAAAGAGCTCCACGTAATATTTGCAAAACCTGTCAGCAATCCCTGCTGAGTCGCATATCACATTGCCATCCTCCCCCAAAATCTCAACCACGGCACTGGTGTCTCGCGGTGGGCGCTGCAAAGTCTACGCTCCCCCTCTCCATACACTTGCTCTGATGCACACTTGCCCAAATGCTTAACTTCGCTTTCTGCTGTGTCTTAATATTCTTCTAGAGTTGCTGTGATGTTATCTAAGCACTTGATGTCGCCAGTGCTTAAGTGCTCCTGTTCCAAGCTTGCGATTTCTGCTTCTAATCTTGTGAGTCTATTCTGGATAGAATGCAGCACCCCAGCATGTTTTGATATCACCTCCCCCCTGATAAACACCTTGAAGGCTTCACAGACTGTCAAGAAAGAGGAGACCGAATCAATATTTTCCCTTAAAAAATCCTCAATGGTCGTAGCTATTGCCAAACGAAACACCTGGTCAAGCAAAAAATAGCGCGGGGGAACCTCAAGGTGAATGGTGAGTGATGTTCCACCGGAATTTCAATTCCAGCTGAACCGGCGAGTGGTCTGAATAGATCCTAGGCAGTGGCTCGCCATTCATGAGCTGGGGGAGAAGACCTTTGGACACCAGCCAGTAGTCAATCCTTGTGTGTATATCATATGGGGCCGAGTAATGTGTATGCTCTGAGATGTGTTAGGGTGCTGCCTCCAGACATCTGCCAGACAGAATTGCTCCATTAACTCCTTGATCGTGTGTGCAGACGCTGCAGGTCTCCTATGTGGGCCTCATGATCTGTCACTCTCAGAGTCTAGAATACAATTAAAGCCCCCCCACCCCTACGGGAGATCATCTGTCCTGAGGAGGCGGGTTGCCATAGCTTGAAAGAATTGTGGGTCACCATAATTGGGACTGTATATGTTCACTAGCCTGGCTTCAAATCCCTCTGCACCGCACCTGATTACCATGAACCTGACATTAGGGTCAATCTGTTCCTCATGTAAGGTTAAGCCTGATTTAGGATTGAACCATGTAAGTACGCCTCTTGTACGGTATGTGAAAGCCGCTGCTCGGAATTGGCCCTGCAATCTCTTCGGGAACAGCATCTTATTTTGAGGCGCTAAATATGTCTCTTGTATCATGGCAACATCTACATGATGCCTCTTCAGGGAGGCGACTAACCTACGGAGCTTCCTATAGTCGTTCAAGCCTCAGACATTCCAGGTCCAAAGTTTAAGTGACCTAGTCATTTTGTTTGAGTTATCAGTTCAAAGTCTTTGCCATATAACCTAAAAATTACACTCTCTTTAGTATTGTGTTTTGCTAACATGAGTTCTTTAAAACATACCCACTGGCCTAGTAGAATCTTCGTTATCCCTAACACCCCCCATGCTATGCTGACTCCCAGCTATGCATAGTCGACCTCCAACCCACCCATCCCTCCCAAACATGTATTGTTACTAATACCATAAAACAATGGATAACAGTTACAAACCCAAATAATTCAAGTGGGTAACACAGTGGGGCAGATGTTGCCTTCGTTCCAATTAGAGCTGGGTTTCTGGAGCCCATACCCCTCTTTGGTCCTCTTAATCTTGGTTGCTTATGATCCTACAATGGCCCTCCTTACTTGTGGGATCGATCACTCCGTATCAAAGTATAACCTTATTGTGGGATTAGCGCCAGTCCTAAGACATTTGACATGAGGAAGGAGCAGCACTGATTGGACATCCGGTCTCAGTCACAGTTCTTGAAAGACATAGTTCACTGCACCTCAGGATCCGGAATATTTTTATCCTGCAGCTCGTGAGTCTTCGGGGAACCGCCTCTGAATTGTTCACCTTGTCTTCTTTTCAGAAAATGTAGCGCCTGTTTAGAGTCATTAAAAATATGAGCCTTCCCATCAGCGTGAACTCAGCTTTGCTGGATACATCATGTTATAGTCCAAGCTTAGATCTCGCAGCTTACGCTTTAATGAGAGGAACAGCCGTCGAGCTTCCTGCACCTGCTGCATGAAATCTGGATATATGGATATCTCCATACCTTTGGTAGTGAATTCTGGGTGGTGTGTCTGTCACCAGGCACTGGCCTGGGAGCCAGGAGGAAATATATACAAGCTCTATAATGAACATGTTTGAGAAAGTTTCTTTGCCCAAGAGCGTTATCAGCAATTGTTCGACGAAGAGCTCCATGTTCTGTATATTTGAAAATTCCGCGATGCCTACAATGCGCAGATTATTCCTTCTCAAACGTGGTTTCAAATCTTCAGCCTTGGATTGGACAGAGTGAACTAACTTGTCTAGTTTCGTGGTAGTGCTCAGAGTAGAATTCAGCGTGTCCTCCGCGTCCGACACTCTTCTCTCGACGGAGTCCAACCTTTCCGAGTGCTTGCCAATCCTCTCGGACATTCAATCCATCCACAAGGCGAGGGCATCAATTTTCCTGTCGATGTTCGTTAAACTGTGCTGCATCGCTCTCAAGATTTGCTTTAGGTCAGAATCCGCTGCAGTGTCCCCTATCTCCGACCCAACTCCAACATATTTTTCTCCAAGTACTGCTGCCTGGGAGTTTAGTGTGGCTCAAAGTGAAGTTTGGACTGAGAATTGTGACAATTCTCAGTCCAAACTTCACTTTGAGCCACACAAAACGTCTGCTCCAGGTCGTCCCCTGGAGCAGAGTCGAGGGTCCTCTGTCGCTTCTCACCAAACGCCAGGTCTCGCGTCCTTAACGTCGATATTGTGCAGGTCTGTCCGTATGCCTGGGGAGGACCTTCCGCTGTCAGGCTGTAGCAGGTTCCGGGTATAATTTGCCACTAATGTTTAAATATTGCCGTGCTATGCCATGGAATGTATGCTAGCGCCATCTTCTAGTCATACCTCGAGTTCACCAATTGTGCCTTCACCCTGGAGCAGCAATGGTAAGCATCCCAGTGGGACTGTATGGCCCTCCACACACTCACTCAGTACTTGTAACGGTCGGGCTGCACAGTATCTCCAGGTAATGTGGGGGTTGCATTTCACTCACTGCTGCCGTTTCAGGCCTCACCTTATTCCTGCATTGATTTGGAGACCACCACCAGGGTCCGCCTGGCACGTAGAGGATTGGGCCCGCCATGGGGGCGCTGGTCACGTAGGCCTCAGGGCAGCAACAGAGCCACGTAAATTGGTCCGCACAACACCCAAGGGCATCAGCTGCCCGGCAGGGGGTCACCGCCGGCAGCAACCACCCGGCATCTTTCAGTCACTCTGGGTCCCCATGATGCATCAAGGGAGCTCACTTAGTTGCAGCCTGCTTCATCACCTGAGGCAGCCCCAAGTCGGCAGGTTCCAACACAGAGAACACACTTGCGCCCGGGTCACCTGCTGTGTGTGCATTATCGGCAAGCCGGGAAAGGTCTTCCGATCCGCCGCTCCTCCGTCACCTCAGGCCTCTCGCCGGCGCCGCAAACAAATCGAGCTGCCGTGTGTGCTTCGCCCCCACGCCATGCTGCAGGCTCTGCCCGCATGCCAGATCATGACCCTCTCCAGAGGCTTCAGCATAGTCTTTTTCCCCTGGAGTTGTGGTTCTCCACCATTCCAATAATATTCATATAGCCATTGATGGGGAGGGAAACTGCAATTCTGTAAAAAAAAGAAGCAGGATCGTGGAGGATAGGTTACGCAGCTCACACGGCCATCTTTAGGCCAGGCAAGCTCCGCCCGCAGTAAAACTGATTTAGCATACAGCTGGGAGTCACCAACCTGAGATCTCTTCCCACTAGTGATGGATAAATGTGTATTAGCCTTGGTCAGTATACTGCATATGTGGACATGCCTCTCTTGGGCAGTGTATTCCTTCTTTACACCTACATGTTTTACCTCACTAGCTGTCTTGGAAGATAATGAGCAGGAATTTATTTGTTTCCCAATATTTGTTGTATAAACCAGGCAGAAACTGATTTTTTTCTAACTTGTTCAACTTGTTTAGCTTTGTTTTTGTTTTACTAAAAAGAACGGTTGAAACCGTGATAGATTGATTTCTATTTCCACATGCTTCTCATCATCATCTCCTGCCTTTTGACCAAGAGCACATGAGACTGTGGTAGTGTCTGTAAATGTTTGCCATAGCTTCTTCATATTAGTGGATGGAATGCACATCTCAAGGTCAGATCCCACTGTAGAATCAGCCATAAGACACTGTTTGATCTCCTTTTTGACTTTATTCTGCACAGAGTTTAACAATACTGGGAGTGCCTGAAGCGTATATATAATTGAAGGGCATTTGCGGGGTTACCAGAATTATTCAGTAGGCCATGAGCTGCCCCAAGGCTTTCATAATTCTTCAAGGGACGACGTAAGGGTTCTTAAGTGCACTGCACAAGACTGAACTGTTGATTAACCACAAAGTAAAATTAGAAAATGGGATTTTTTCAAATAGACAGTCATTGCACTGAGCCCAGATTTCTCCATGTGAACCATAAGTGTTTGTGACACAGCCAGGCAGCAGCCTAATGTTGCAAGGTCCACAATGTGAACTGTGCGCACTTCTGTACGATGGGGACTTGTCTTTTTCTAAATATCAGTCCTGCAGTGTGTTGTGACTACATCTTCCCTTTTACTCGCACAAACTGAAAATACAAGCTTGACCCCAGGGATGGTGCCGTAGCGAATATTGCTTCATGAGCTGCAGATTTTCTTTATTGTGTAAACAGTGAAAGGGTGTTCTCCAGCTGTGTTTGTGGAAGTGGCTGTTTGCAACCTTGGAAGATGTTTGCCTTAAGCCTCTTTGAGTACACTTCAGAATTATTACCTTTGGAAGTGAATTCTGGGTGCCGTGTCTGTCACCACACACACACGCCACATTCATAATCCCTCAAGGGTCCAAATAATCCCTAATAGATAAGAAACAGTTTCCTGAATATATGCACTCACACGGCATCTCCCAGTGTTGGTGAAGACGAAGACCGATGTAAGCTCTCACGAACAATCATCCAGTGTACGTTTAAGGGGTTGTAGGTTGGAAACTTCTATACGGAAATATCATCAGACATACATATTGTGTCCTAAATATAATCTTCAAAGATGTTGTGCTCTTGGGTTTAGAGTTTCTACTATTAATTTCAATGGGGCAATATTTTTAGAAAAAGATATTTATGACACAATGTTTGTGTCAGAAGATATTCTAAAAATGACATTCTTGTACCATTCTGTTTGGAGGTCAGAGGGCAGAATCCTGGGTGCCACAAAGGCTGTGGTGAGCACCTCAGCGGTTTTTCTCACTATGCTAAAGAACAAATGTCATAGATGGAAACAGCAGAAGAAAGTGTGGCTGATGCTGAAAGTAGAGAGCCACCCACTTAGAGAACAGGGACCTCTTCCCGTCAATGAGAGGTATTCCTTTACTCACCATTTCTTCTCGCATAGTAGATGGACAAATCAAGAAACCCAACCACTTCAAAATCCCTCTATAAACTCCACAATGAGGAAGATAGCAGAAGTTTAGAATATTCTTACTGCTCCATTCTCTCCCTTCATTGGCAAATGCACAGAAGTTCAAGTGGGGAAGGAGGGAAGGGAAAGAGACAACTTAGGAGGGAAAAGGCGAAGATTTAGCAGAACAGTTGTGGAGCATGCTAACGAATGACGACTGCTGTTTTCCCTCCCTTTTTCGGGACAAGAGGATAGCCAGGATTTTGACTAACAGGTAACCTGAACACACGACATGGGAGGGATCACTGACATAATATCGATGTCATAAATATCGATGTAGCAAAATATCGATTAAAAAATATAGAATACCAAAATATCGACTTCATATCTCCAAACAGGTAAGTACAAAAATATCGTATCAAAAATATCGATGTAAAAAATATAGTTAGTCAAAATATCAAATGTTTTAAATATCTTAAAAGTAATGTAAAAGTAATAAAATAATAAATATAATTAACTTAAACATACTTAAAATACTTAAATAACATTAAAATTAATAAATAATTAATTTAAGTTAAAAATAAATAAACATACAATTACATTTTTTAACACATATATATATATAAACATAATATTAATACAAAATATACTATATTTTTACCATAGGATAGCAGGAGAGTAACATTTAGTATTACCAAGTCAAGTCAAGTCAAGTCAGAATTTATATAGCGCACTACATACCCATAGGGTCTCAAGGCGCTTGAGGAAGGGGGGGAGGTTTACTTATCGAATATCCATGTTTTAAGTTGTTTTCTGAAGGCTAGATGATTTTGAGTAAGGCGGAGGTGGGTGGGAAGGGAATTTCAGGTCTTGGCCGCTAAGTAGGAGAAGGATCTTCCTCCCATGGTGGCTTTGTGGATGCGCGGAACAGCGGCGAGGGCTTGGTTGGACGAACGCAGCTGGCGGGTGGGGGTGTAAAAGGAAAGGCGCGTGTTGAGACAATCGGGTCCAAGTTCGTATAGGGCTTTGTGTGCGTGGGTGAGGAGACGGAACGTTATTCTCTTGTTGACGGGGAGCCAGTGAAGATCTTTCAGGTGAGCGGAAATATGGTCTGTGCGGGGGATGTCTAGTATGAGTCTGGCTGAAGCATTTTGGATGCGCTGGAGTTTTTTCTGTAGTTTCGCGGTGGAACCGGCGTAAAGGGTGTTTCCGTAGTCCAGACGGCTTGTGACCAGTGCATGGGTGACCGTTTTTCTTGTTTCGGTGGGGATCCAGTGAAATGTTTTTTTGAGCATGCGTAGGATGTTGAAGCATGAAGATGAGACGGCGTTGACTTGTCTGTCATCGAGAGTGAGGAGTCCAGGATGATGCCCAGGTTCCGTGCGTGGTCCGTCGGTATGGGGGCATTTCCTAGGGCCGTTGGCCACCAAGAGTCGTCCCAGGCGGAAGGGGATGAGCCTAAGATGAGGACTTCCGTTTTGTCCGAGTTCAGTTTCAGACGGCTGTGCTTCATCCACTCGGCTACTTCTTTCATCCCTTCGTGTAGGTTGGTTTTGGCGATGGTTGGGTCTTTGGTGAGTGAGAGGATCAGCTGAGTGTCATCAGCGTAGGAGATGATGTTGAGGTTGTGTTGACGTGCGATGGTTGCGAGGGGGCTCATGTAGACGTTGAAGAGGGTGGGGCTGAGTGATGATCCTTGCGGGACGCCGCAGATGACTTCGGTGGCCTCTGACTTAAAAGGGGGGAGGCGGACTCTCTGAGTTCTTCCAGCGAGGAACGAAATGATCCAGTCCAATGCTTTTCCTTGAATTCCGATGTTTCTGAGGCGTTGTATCAGGGTGCTATGGCAGACTGTGTCGAAGGCTGCGGAGAGGTCAAGGAGGATAAGGGCGACTGTGTCTCCGTTGTCCAGTAGTGTTCGAATGTCGTCTGTTGCTGCGATGAGGGCGGTCTCGGTGCTGTGTTTGGCTCGGAAGCCAGACTGTGAGGAGTCGAGTGATTTGTTGGTTTCGAGGAAGGTGGCGAGCTGATTGTTAATGGCTTTCTCAAAGACTTTGGCAGGGAATGGGAGGAGCGAGATGGGGCGGTAGTTTTTGAGTTCGGTGGGGTCAGCTGTGGGTTTCTTCAGAAGGGCGCTGAGTTCGGCGTGTTTCCAGCTTTCTGGGAATGTGGTGGAGTTAAGGGAGTAGTTGATGACATCTCGGAGATGGGGTGCGATAATGGAGTCTGCTTTGTTGAAGATGTGATGAGGACATGGGTCTGTGGGGGATCCTGAGTGGATGGAGTTCATCAGGCGAATGATCTCTTCTGTGGTGATTGGGTTCCATTCGAAAAGGATATTCGGAGGAGGTAACGGTTCGGAGGTGAGTAGGGTGGACTGGTTAACAGGTTGGTTGTCAAAGCTGTTATGGATGTCGGCGATTTTGTCATGAAAGAATGAGGCAAGGGAGTCGCAGAGGACTTGAGAGGGGGTGATGTCGTTGGAGCTGGCAGGGGGGTTGGTGAATTCTTTGATGATGTTGAAAAGTTCCTTGCTGTTGTGGGCGTTGTTGTCTAGTCGGTCTTTGAGTGCTGATTTCTTGGCTGTCCGGATTAGTTGGTGGTGTTTGCGGGTGGCGTTTTTGAAGGCGGCTTGGGTGATAGTGTTTCGGTCTGTTTTCCAAGTTCTCTCAAGAGAACGACAGAGCTTCTTGGATTTCTTACGGTCATCGTTGAACCAGGGGGCGTTCTTGCTTCCTTGCTTGATTTGATGTTTTTTCAAAGGTGCTAATTTGTCGGCCGTTTGGGTTAACCATTGTGTGAGGTTGATGGCGGCTTGGTTAGGGTTCGTTGAATATGCAGGGGGTTTTTGAAGAAGCGATGTTGAGATCTGGTCGATGGTGATTTTGTTCCAATTTCTTCGCAGAGTTGGTTGAGGGTGGTTGTGGATCGAGGTCTTATTGTAAATAAAGTGGATGCAGCTGTGGTCCGTCCAGTGGAGGGGTGTGGTATGAGTGAAGGAGATATGCTTGCTGGAAGTGAAGATAGGGTTGAGTGTGTGTCCTGCATAGTGTGTGGGGGTGTTAACAAGTTGTTTGAGTCTGAGGTTGGCGAGATTGTCCAGAAATGTGGTGGTGTTACTGTCGTTGCTCTTTTCCAGATGGAAATTGATGTCTCCCAGTAGAATGTATTCTTCCGAAGGGAGGGCGTGTGGGGTGATAAAGTCAGTGATGTCTTCGCTGAATTTTGTACGGGGTCCTGGTGGCCTGTAGAGGAGGGTGCCCCTAAGTGTTGTCTTGGGGTCGGTGTGGATCTGGAAGTGAAGGTGTTCGGCGATAGCGAGGTTGTCATCTGAGCTGGTTGAGACGCGGATGGTGTTCTTGTGGACGATGGCGATGCCTCCTCCTGTTTGGATGGGGCGGTCCTTACGGATGATCTTGTAGCTGTCCGGGATGGCTATGGTGATGTCTGGAGCTGAAGAGGCATTCATCCAGGTTTCTGTTAGGAAGGCGATGTCCGGAGAAATGGTGTCGAGTAGATTCCAAAGGTCGATGGCGTGTTTGTGAACCGAGCGGGTGTTGAGAAGGATGCATTTGAGGTGGTTGGTGTTGGCTCTCTGTTTGGTGTTTGTGGATTTGGTTTGGGACTTGACGCAGGTGAATTTGCAGGAGTGGCAGGTGAAGGGTCCATGGGTGTGTCCTGGTGCTGCTTGGGCGCAGTTAGTGAGTCGGCCGGGGTTGAGTGCAAAGAGGGAGGAGGCGTCGTATGTAATGCGGGGAGGATGGGTGAAGCGGGGACCAGGGGGTCTGGCTCTGGGCGCGGTCCAGGCGCGGACGGGCGTAGACGGGCTTACCTTTGGCGCACCTTCGGCGCGGCCGCAGCGCGTGGCCGCTGCGCGTAGGTGCATCTGTCTAAAATGGATAGTGGAGGGGGCGGGGCGTGGGAGGGTCAGCTGGGAGGCGGTAGCGGGGAGGAGAGGCGGGGCCGGAGAAAGCACAACAACAACAAGATGGTGGCACCCAGAGGAAAGCAAGTCGGAGTGCAAGCAGTGCCAATTACACACCTATAATCACGAAATGCAAGCGCAGGCAATCAGAATGACTCAACAATGTTGCGCCGTTAAAAGGCAAGTGCGAGGCTGCGATGTTGTGTGTTATGTCAGGGCAAAAAGCGCAATTATGACAAGGCAAAAGTAGGCTACGATACCAGTGTCCCTCAAAAGGGCTGTGCAAATCTGCCCCAGGCGCAATATTTCGATCAGGAGGAGGAGCACTCTCGAAGTGTCTGGGGCCGGGGAGCGTGTGGAGCGACCGCCTCGGAGCAAGTCCAGACGGTCACAGCGTGACTGGGAAGGAGGCGATCCCACTATCCGTTGGTGGGAGGGTCAGCTGGGAGGCGGTAGCGGGGAGGAGAGGCGGGGCCGGAGAAAGCACAACAACAACAAGATGGTGGCACCCAGAGGAAAGCAAGTCGGAGTGCAAGCAGTGCCAATTACACACCTATAATCACGAAATGCAAGCGCAGGCAATCAGAATGACTCAACAATGTTGCGCCGTTAAAAGGCAAGTGCGAGGCTGCGATGTTGTGTGTTATGTCAGGGCAAAAAGCGCAATTATGACAAGGCAAAAGTAGGCTACGATACCAGTGTCCCTTAAAAGGGCTGTGCAAATCTGCCCCAGGCGCAATATTTCGATCAGGAGGAGGAGCGCTCTCGAAGTGTCTGGGGCCGGGGAGCGTGTGGAGCGACCGCCTTGGAGCAAGTCCAGACGGTCACAGCGTGACTGGGAAGGAGGCGATCCCACTATCCGTGGGTGGGAGGGTCAGCTGGGAGGCGGTAGAGGGGAGGAGAGGCGGGGCCGGAGAAAGCACAACAACAACAAGATGGTGGCACCCAGAGGAAAGCAAGTCGGAGTGCAAGCAGTGCCAATTACACACCTATAATCACGAAATGCAAGCGCAGGCAATCAGAATGACTCAACAATGTTGCGCCGTTAAAAGGCAAGTGCGAGGCTGCGATGTTGTGTGTTATGTCAGGGCAAAAAGCGCAATTATGACAAGGCAAAAGTAGGCTACGATACCAGTGTCCCTTAAAAGGGCTGTGCAAATCTGCCCCAGGTGCAATATTTCGACCAGGAGGAGGAGCGCTCTCGAAGTGTCTGGGGCCGGGGAGCGTGTGGAGCGACCGCCTCGGAGCAAGTCCAGACGGTCACCAGTAAATACCACTCCAGTAAATACATCAGTAGAGAAAGCGTTGGATAGCGTAGGAGTAAAAATTACTATTCCCACTCCAGAGAGTACAACAGTAGAGAAAGCGTTGGATTGCGGGAGGTTAAAAATTACTACTCCCACTCCAGAGAGTGCAACAGTAGGAAAAGCGTTGGATTGCGGGAGGTTAAAAATTATTATTCCCACTCAAGTGAGTGCAACAGTATGGAAAGCTTTGGATAGCGTAGGGGTAAAAATTACTATTCCCACTCCAAAAAGTGCAACAGTAGGGAAAGTGTTGGATAGCGTAGGAGTAAAAATTACTATTTCCAATTCAGTGAGTGCAACAGTAGGGAAAGCGTTGGATAGCGTAGGGGTAAAATTACTATTCCCACTCCAGTGAGTGCAACAGTAGGGAAAGCGTTGGATAGCATAGGGGTAAAAATTACTATTCCCACCCCAGAGAGTGCAACAGTAGGGAAAGCATTGAATAGCGGGAGGGTAAACATTACTATTCCCACTCCAGAGAGTGCAACAGTATGGAAAACGTTGGCTAGCGGGAGGGTTAAAATTACTATTCCCACTCCAGTGAGTGCAACAGTAGGGAAAGCGTTAGATAGCGTAGTAGTAAAAATGACTATTCCCACTCCAGTGAATGCAACAGTAGAGAAAGCGTTGGATAGCATAGGGGTAAAAATTACTATTCCCACTCCAGAGAGTGCAACAGTAGGGAAAGCGTTGGATAGCGTAGGGGTAAAAATTACTATTCACACTCCAGAGAGTGCAACAGTAGGGAAAGTAAATACTTCATATATGAATAAAAATAAATTAAATATTAATACAAAATACAAATTAATTAAAAGTAATTAACAATTTATATAATATAATAATTAATCAATTAAATATACCAACATTTTTTTTGCAAATAATTACCTATTAATACAAATTATTTACCAATTAACAATTAACTAATTAACAATTAAAAAATTATTACAAATTACAACATAACAAAACCAATAAATAAATATCAATTAATTCCAAATAAATACCAATAAATACATTTAAAAATGTAATTAATTATAATTAAATTACTTCCCACCCTATTCCCCTATAAAGCCACAACCCGCTACAGAAAATACATTAATAAAATTTACATAATTATCAATTAATCAATTAATTAAAATTAATTAATTACAAATTATATTCTAATTATTTACCAGTTAAAAAATTAAATATCAATTAATTCAAAATAAATACCAATAAATACATTAAAAACATTTAAATAATTATATTTAAATTACTTCCCACCCTATTCCCCTATAAACTCACAACCCGCTGCAGAAAATACATTAATAAAATTAACATAATTATCAATTAATTGAAATAATTACCAATTATATTTTAATTAATTACCAATTAATTATAAATTAACAATTAATTCAAAATAAATACCAATAAAGAAATTAACATATTTAATTAATTATAATTAAATTACTTCCCACCCTATTCCCCTATAAACCCACAACCTGCTACAGAATTATATTACGCAAAAATTAAATACCATAAAATGTATTAATTAAAATAAATTATCAAATAAATATACACTTTTCACACATATACTAATATAAAAAATACTTAAAAAAATGAATATTAACTTATTTAAATCAAATTCGATATTTTTGTTGTCTATATTCTGTCCATTCTATATTTTTGTTGTCTATATTCTGTCCATTCTATATTTTTGTTGTCTATATTCTGTCCATTCGATATTTTGTCCATTCTATATTTTTGATTCAATATTAATGCTATTCTATTCGATATTTTTGCAGTCTATATACTGTCCATTCGATATTGTGTCCATTCTATATTTTTAACTCGATATTAATGTAACTTGTTATTAAAAACTCGATATTTTGAGTGTATACCCTTGGGAGAACACCTTTTATTCTATGCATTGAGAACAAAAGACTGTATGGGAGCAATACTGGGTTTGAGGATATGTACTTAATATTTGTACAACTCTAAGCCTAATTCAAATAAAAAGAAACAATTGCATAACTTACTGGTGCCCAGCCAAATTCATTAAAGGTCGGATTTCTAAGACAGCAACCGGTCCAGTGCAATTTGACATCAGCATTTCCAGGTTGTATAAAAAGTTCACTGGAGGTACTGCAATTCTCCATTATCTCACTGTCCCGTTCATTTTGATTACTTACAATGTGACAGTCTTGCCTCTCATTTACAGATATGGAGGGATGCACACCTGTTTCAAACCATTTTGTTTTATTCTTCATTTTCGTCATTCCTTCGGCGCGGTTGCGTGCAGATTGGCTATTAGGCATGCCCTACTGCCACTAGTTAAGAAACTTATAAAGGAGGAGGGACTTCATAGCCCCTAAACCAAATGCACAGCTTTGTGCCGCTATTTAGCGTGCACATTTAATTCAAAATCTTTTATCCTTTGTATTTTAATTGTCCAACTTTCAACTGTATTTTAACTCATGTTTTCAAATATTATTTCAATCCAATTTATCAAAAGGTCCAACAATCGGGATGTGGTGCCAATTTTCAGCTTTCTTGCATTCAGACAGTGCCAATCCAGGCCTCTTTGAAAGAATACGAGTAGTGCAAAAAGTCCATCACAAGCAGTCTTTTATTATTCAAGTTAAAAACCCAATGCATTTCGGGCCACTTCGAGCCCTTCTTCGGGAGTCACTACAAATAAATAACAACATAAACAAATTATTAGCACTTCTCATCCTGAAAAAATAAAGATGCAACATCCTTTCATCGATTAACTTGCTCCATTATTGCTAAAACAAAAACATTTCCCCATGGTGCATGGTCCCACTTCGTCTTTCTCTCTTTCAGTTAAGGCATCGTACATTTAATCCTTCGTACTCAGGGTGTGAACCAACGTTTCCAATGTTGCTAATACTAATTCATGTTATCCCAGTATTCCTCCGTCCCTTCCGTTGTAAACCACACTCTAACCCTCTAATCACATCGCGCTACCTTCAAATCATCAACCGTGTTTACATCCAGTCTGTGAACTTTTAAACAAGTGCGGTACTATATTAATCACTCTCGGTCATTATTACATTTCAAAAATCCCTCTTCCCCTCCCACGCTTCTTCCGAACTGAAAGAAAGACGAAGTGGGACCATGCACCATGGGGAAATGTTTTAGCTCAACCCTAGGAAGATGTGGTTCTGAGCAGTCAGTCTTAAACAAAAGTGTTGAACATTTAAACAGCACCAAAACACTTGAAGAAGACATTCACATGACACTCAAGCAATCCGATACCAATTTATAAAAATATTTGAGATTTTTACATAATTTCTGACACCAAAACGAAAAAGATCCACCGGAGGATTCCGGAGATACAGAATTTACAAGTATAGTAAATCAGCACTTTTTACTTAACTGCAAAAAACCATTTGCAAATTCAACGAATTTGACACTTAGAACATTTTTCAAGGAAAACTCTGGTAAGTATCAATGCGGTTACTTGGAGTTAATTTAGGGAACCAACTTTAGCAATGAACCAGTCAGGGGGGCCTTCAATGGACATAGAAATTGTTGCTTTGACAAGAAAGACAGCCTCTAGTTCAGTTCCAGTGACAGTGTCTGTATGCCATTAACTTCCATAGAGTGGCCCTGATGAAAGGGATGCAGGATGTTGAAGCTGCTCAAGGATGCTGAAGATGGTGTGCGTTTGACAGGGTCTTCCTTGGGCTATGCCTCATTCCATGGGCTTGGTGAGGTGATCTTGGCCATAGTGGTCGAAGTCCCTTGAAGTCCTCTTAAGCTTGGCAGAAGTCAAGTCACCATTGGGCTACCAGCCCCTACACCCCCGGTACAGCAGTTTCACTGGTTCTTTTCTTCTGCCAGTAACTTGCCTTCTGTGTGGCCTAGCTGAGCTCTGATGACTACCCCAAGTCTAGCAGACTCGGGGCAACTTTTGAGCATTGGGTCTTGGGCTTGGGTCTTTGGGCTGCATGTCTGTGAGGACCAGTGATTCAGGAATCTGGGCTACCAACTCACCCCAGCAGGCTTCTTCAGCTGTTGTGGTCTTGTGCTGTGTTTCCTAAAAATTATCTGTAAGATTAGCAGAATTCTAGGACAAGCAATATGGCGGATTGAAGACGCCACGGAGAGGACGCTCCCGCTCTAACTCCCGACCTTAGAGGCTATGCCGAGAATGCCGAGAATGTAAAACTGGTACTCGGTTGAGAAAAGCTTGTATAGATGGTGCCATAAGGTACTACGAGATACTTCAAGCGCTACAAGTTTTAGATTAGGCTGCTTTTGCCGCGGTGGTGCTATCTGACATTTTTGGATGGAACGTACCTGCAGTGCTGGTGGCTGTGCTGCCTCGAAGCCGGGGTTGGAATCTGCTTGAAACTCGAGAGCAGAGACTGGAGACCCGAGACTTGGGGTTTGGAAGAATAAATTGTGATTGGAGGAAAAGACGGTCGGCGAGAAAGCTGTAGGAAGGCTGCGGCAGCTACGAAGAGCCTGTAAATCGAGGGAGCATCGGCAGGAAAAGCGATTTGAAAACGCAACCGTGAAGTGTTTGTCGGCGAAGCGCTTGTCTGGCGTTTGATTTTGAAAGCGCTGATGTCGAGATAGACTGTCCGATAGACTGCCTGATGCTATCCCACGTAGAGACATCTACATTTTTACAACATTTTGCAAAGGTATACAAGATATACAAAGATACATAGATACACAAATACACAAGGTGCCCCTAGATACAGAAGCGACTGCGTATATGTAACGTGGTGGTTCTCTAGACTTAAAGCGGAACGCACCTGCAGGGTGTATAGTTTGAAGTCGGCTCGAGGCTCAAGTTCTGTGTAAAGGCTTGCAAAGGCTTCTGTAGGGGTACGGAGGAGAAGAGGAGGAGAAGAGACGCAGAGGGTTGACTGTAAAAGGACAGCAGCAGCAGCAGCCGAACTGGTTGCTAGCCGGTGTTTCTGGGTGCTTTTGGGTGTACACAGATCCACGGACATTGATTGATCGGCTGAGATTGGGCTGCTACAGGAGTGCTATAGGATTGCTCTAAGGATTGCTTTAAGCTTTTGGTTCGCGGCTCAGGCTCCGGTAACAACGTTAGGAGCGCCAGAGGAAGGAAGGAGGAGGAAGGAGGAGGAAGCGCAATTGCGCAATGGCACCTAAAAATGCACCGAGGCAGAACAGAACGACCAGAGGTACCCCTCTGAAGGAAGGAGTTGGGGTAGGTACCGAAGAAGGGGGTGCACTGACATTTAAACCAATATCCCCAGCTGTGGTGGCTAGGGTATCGCGCTCCAACTTGAATGCCTCGGAGAAAACTGGTACAACGGAGAAACAAGTTGGTAAGCAACAAGTAACTCTTCCTCCCCAAAATATGCCAAAAGATAAATCAATTGTGTTAATCCCTAAAAATAAAGACAAAGAGAAAGATGTTCACGAAGACTTGCTTAGTCATGGTAGTCATAATATCAATAAAGTAACAAACAAGGTGGGTGTACAAGGAGCCTTTAACATCGACGCTTCTGTAATGGCAGGTGAGGAGCTGGATATTGATGACTCTCTGGCTAGCATTGTGAGTAAAGAGAAGTTAAATATAGCTCCTATGGAAGATTCTACGGTTGTGAATCTGGTGTTGCCTGATGATCTTAACTTAAAGAGACCTTTTTCAACAGACACTGTCAAGTCTTCCAATAATGTAGCATCCCCCGTCGCTACGCCAACTCCTCCTCAACCTTTACAGGTACCGGACATGGTTGTAGCCGATGAGAGAATTGATAGTGGCAGTGAGATTCTGGAGATCTTACAAGAAAGTAACTTCACCTCCAACGATGAATATGAGGAATATGAGGAATTAGAGGAGGGAGGAGATGCAGAGGATGCAGAGGTGGATACAGAACATAATGCTCTACCAACAAAGGGGAACAAATCCTCGGGCATAGGAAAAAGGGGGAAGGCTAAAACTAAAGAAAAGAGAGGTGGGAAAAATAAGGATCCCTCAGTTTTACTTACAACATTGATACCAACACTCATTGGAGGGAAGCAAATTAAAGACCAGAACCCGCTGCGCAAATGGATCCAAGTCAAAAGAGGTGATAAGAATGTGCCGCTGAGTTTCACGGGGGATCAATTTAAAAATTCTCAAACTTTTCAGAACCCTCAGAATTTAACGTTGAATAACGAGAGGCTTCTTGACCCTGAAATAGACTCTAGGGCAGCTTCCTCCATTGCTTTCACTCCTGTTACCTCCCCCGTTCCTATATTATCTACAGCTGTTAAACATTATTTGTCAAAAAGAGAAATCTTCTTTACCTACTCCCCGCCATGGAGAGGCTATATCTATGGCATCGATGGTATCTGATGTATCTACTGCACCTCTTAACCCCCACACTGCTTCTACCAATGATTCTGCTAATGATTCGACTTTGGATATAATCTTAAGAACCTTAATGGTACACCGCCAAGAGGTTCAAGATCACTTTTTACAGTTAAGGGAGGATAACAGTAAAATACATAGCTGTTTACATGAAGTAACAAATAAACTGAATGGCGTCACAAAGGATATAGAAGAGCTACAACAAAGGGTTGTTGAAGTAGAGGAAACATTGACGACCACTATGGCTTCAACAGGTCAACATAATGAAGACATTGGAGCCCTACAGATCAAAGTGGAAGACCTTGAAAATAGGCAGAGACGGCAGAACCTGAGACTTTTTGGGATACCCGAAGGTTCAGAAGGTTCAGATGCGAGGGCCTATTTGGTTAAACTACTCCAAAGGGCATTCCCGGACTTTTCTGACTGGGACTGGGACTCTCAACTCCAGCGAGTACATAGATTGCCCATGATCTCTAGAAATAAGGAGAGTAAATACCCAAGACCTTTGCTGATTTATTTTGGCAACTATTTGCTAAGACAGGCAGTTTCAATTAAAGCTAGACCAAACAACCCTGTGACAATTGATAATCTAAACTTTTTTGTAAAATCTGACTTGAGTAAGACTACTATGGATAAGAGATGGGGGTTACGTAAATTAATTGACCCCTTTAAGTCTCTGGGGGCAATCTCCAGGAACCTGCTCGTCTCAAAGTCATAAAATCCGGGCACACATATTTTTTAAATGACCTAAAGGAAGCTGAGCAATGTCTTGCACAAATGAATTCAAAAACTTAAGAAATTAAGTTTTAATTTCACAGGGCTCTCAATACTTTTTTATGGTATTTTGGTCCTTTCCTCTTCTTTTTTTATTTCTTTTCTTCTATTTGAGGTTACTGATTCTCATGTATGAATATAATACATAGGGTTGGGGTTCCTGGGGAATCCTCTCTGGATGGCTTGCCTTCCAGCAACAACTGAAAATAGAGGGAGGCTTCTGGGTATGTAATACTTTGGGTGGGGTGGGTTGGGCCTGGGGGGTAGGGGTGATGGGGGTGCTGGGGGGGGTTTCTTTAAAAAAGATGACACAAGCATAGAATGTGTAAAGTACTTAAAGAGAATGTTTTTTTAGACTAAAACATGAACCTTGGATTCTTTCAGATTATAGAAATGCATCAAATTAGCTGTTTAGCCTGGAATTTTGCAGGCCTTAATAATAAAAGTAAAAGACAGAGCTTAAAATGTACAATCCTCACTTAGCATTGCTAACTGAAACTCATTTATGTTACAAAGATAGGAAATTACTTGCGCAAGGAGGGTATGAGCTATTGATGTGTACAACCCTAAATGCTTCTATTCGAGGGGTTGCCATACTTAAGAAAAAACAATTCAAAGTGGAAATTTTTAAAGCAAATGCTGACAAAGCTGGACGATGGGCCATTGTGCAAATTAATTTATCAAATGCTACATATGTTTTTTGTGCTATATATGGTTCTAATACTGATGATTCTTATGTCTTTGATAAATTAAATATGGAGTTGCTAGATTGGGAAGGGGAGTTAATACTTATGGGCGACTTTAACTGTATTATGAATTATGTTCAAGATACTACGAGGCAAGGCATATCTAAACGTATGCGTAAGACACGTGCCGCTATCCTTGAACTTTCACGTATACACAATATTAAGGATGTATGGAGGAATCTTTATCCTCATCTATCAGGTTTTACCTATTACTCAGCGCCTCATAAGATGTGCTCACGTATTGATATGGCATGGGCCTCTGACAATATAATAGAAAAATGTAAAATGGAGATATGCCCCAGGGTAACTTCAGATCATAACCCTATTTTACTACGATTTAATATTATACCTAAAAGAATAGAACCAAGGCTCTTTTCATTTCCTAGATACATATTGTCAGATTTAACATTCATTTCTCAGTTGACAGACCATATTAAAGAATATATGGAGTTTAATATGGATTCCGCTGCACTGGTTTATGTTTGGGACGCTTGTAAGGCGAGTATACGAGGGTTTGCCCAACGGTTTATCCTCAGACAAAATGCTAAACGTAAGGAAGAGATGAGGGTAATGACTTCAGATATTTTGACATTAGAGAAACTTCTTGCAGAAACTCTCAGACAGAGGGCTTTAAGAGCGCCTACTTTATTAACTGTAAATCAGTTGAATCTCAAATTAATTACTCTAAGATTCAATACTAAAAATTTTTTTAGAGAACGTATTAGCTCCAAATTACACAAATATAAGTTGATCCAATATGAAAGCGGTGATAGAATCGGTAAAACTTTAGCCTATAAAATAGCTGATGACAGAGCTAGCTCCTTAATTAAAGGCATAAAAGGAGAGGATGGTACTATTTATAACCAACCTGGACAAATCTTGCAACAATTTGTTTTATATTATAGCAAACTTTATACACCGGAACAGTACCCCAAGGAAGAAGATTTACGGAGATATATTCAGAAGAACTGGTTACTAGAGAGGGAGACAGATATGATTGAACTGCTGGAAAAGGAGATCTCGCTCGCAGAGCTCAAACTTGCCATTTCTTCCCTCCCCTCTGGGAAAGCAGCTGGAGATGATATGCTCCCGATTGAATTATATAAATTATGTGGTGAGGAACTGCTCCCTCTTATGTGTTCTGTCATTAAACAAATAGGCGACACTGGCAAGGCCCTAATTCTTGGAGAACAGCAAAAATAATATTAAAAAAAAAAAAAGTACCTACAGATTGTGGCTCTTACAGGCCTATTTCTCTGATTAATTCGGATGCTAAGGCCTACGCCAAACTGCTTGCAATGCGTCTTGCCCCGTTTATGCCCAAATTGGTTAATGTACAGCAGCACGGTTTTGTGGTTGGCAGGGACACAACTGCGCATGTTAACATGGCGATCACTGCATTTGATGTAGCAACTACTAATCCCTCCCCACTCGGCATGGTGCTCTTAGATGCTGAAAAAGCATTTGACCGGGTGGGGTGGGGTGGGATTATCTTTGGGCAGTCTTAGCTGAGATTGGCTTTAAGTCACAATTTTTAAGGAAAATACAGGCTCTGTATGATAGCCCAAATGCTAAAATAGGCTATATTGAGAGGCACTCGTCAAGGGTGCCCCTTATCACCGCTTTTATTTGCTCTTTCCATGGAGCTATTTATAAATGCTTTGCAATCTCAAATACACATTAAGCCCTTTTGCCATGGAATTAATACGCTCAAAATTACTGCTTATGCTGATGATTTTGCAATCTTCACAACAGATGTTATCGAGGCAATGGTAGGAATTACGAAAGAAGCTAAAGACTTCGGTGCTATCTCAGGATACAAACTAAACTTGAACAAGACGCAAATTATATTAAACTACCCGCCCTCTACTCCTATTCCAGGTATTTGCCAAACAGTTACCTATCTAGGTATTAAAATATCAACATCAGTTAGGAATATTAATACACTTAACTATGATATGTTACTGAAAGACACGGTCTTGTGCTGTGAACAGGAGGTCAGCCAACTGACCCTTGGAGTCTCTTGCTCTGGCTTGATTCAGGAATCAACTTCTCCAGGACACCCCAGACACAGTCCCTCTTCCTTTGCTAGCCACCAGGTACAGAAGATGCAGTCCACATTGGTGCAATTAAATAAACACAAGAGGGACCCTTAGAAAGTCAGTCCAAGGGGAACATCCCACCAGGGAAAAAACGACTAAACAACATGTAAGGGAAGCCCCCAGCACACAATAAAAATAGGACCAAAGTTCCACGATATTGAAACATTTCCACCCACAGAACAGCTCAATTAAATTTCATTATTTATTTTTCATTATTCAGTATTTTTATAAGTCTCCTTTTTTTTTGGAAATTAGAAAAGATATAAAATACAATACATATATAAATTCGTTTGATAAAAATACAAACAACATATCACAATAATCTAATCTAATCTGGAAAACGCTTAAAAAAGTCCATAAGGTATGTGACAAAAGACAGAAGAGAAAAGCGCTTTTCTCTTCTGTATGCTTTAGTTGTGAACTGTCTAGTTTCTTGCTATTTGTGATGTCTTTCTAAATTGCTTATATATTTTTGATTACCTGTCTGTCTTCTTTGCAATTGTTTTTTGCCTGATGCATTAATATAGTGTGAACTCTTTATTGTTGCCATTTTGGGTTTTGTAATTTATAGGCTGTTCGTTTGTCTTTTGTCACATATCTTATGGACTTTTTAAGCGTTTTCCAGATTAGATTAGATTATTGTGATGTGTTATTTGTATTTTTATCAAATGAATTTATATATGTATTGTATCGTGGAACTTTGGTCCTATTTTTATTGTGTGCTGGGGGCTTCCCTTACATGTTGTTTAGTAGTCCACATTGGTGCAGCCTTATCCTCGGTGCAGCAGGGCAGTACTTCTTTGATATACTTCTCAGTCCAACGAGAGGTGCCAGGAGTGCCCTTTTCATGCCTAGAAAATGCCCTCCAGGGAGGTCGCAGTCTTTAGCCTTCTGGAACACTACTTCCTGTGAAATATGGTATCTAGCTATCTCAGAATACTCCATTCTGCCCACTCTCAAAAAGTCAGAATCCCTACCTTGGCTTGTAGAGCACCTTAGCCCGACCCAGACGTGTGGCTACCAAAGGGGGTTACTCACCCCTGAAAACTGGTTTAACAACTGGCTTCTCCTCTCTCTCCCTAGTGCCAGCTTGTCTACCTAAAAATAGAGTAGTTCCTCTCCCAAGTGTTTGTAATTTGCCCTTGCAATGCAGCTTTGTGGTTCGACACCGATGTAGCTTCCTGACAGGGAGAGGTAACTCCTCCGCAATGCAGGCTTCTACTGTGTTGTTTACGTGTCTCCCCAGGAGGGCAGAAATTTGTCTTGGGGACAGACCCACGTGCAACCATGAACCAGCACAGTTGAATTTGGGAAACTAAAGTGGTAACTTTGTAAAAGTTGTACATACCAACAAGTTACTTTAATTTTAACGTGGGCATCAAGTTGGGCTTAATGTAACAACTTGTTTGATATCTTACAGTACCAGCTTTAATGTTCCTAGTCAGACGTTAGCAAGGCTAAGGTGTCAGATTGTAACTCTGCACTTGTCAAGAAGGCTGCTAGTCTTTTTCACAAAAAAAATGAAAACCGGGGGCTTGCTAAGACCAGCAGCTTGAACGCGGAGCTCCCACGTAACCATCCTGCTACCCTTTTGATCCTGACACTCGTAGTCCCTCTGCACACCAGCACAGGATCACCAAGAGTGTGGAGGACTGCAAGGGACATGGGGTGACCAGGGAGGGGTTCCCAGGTACAGGACTGGTACATCTGTACAAGATGACAGCCGCAATTACCTCGCTTACCCTGAGCCCTCTGGCACTGATGAGGGCTCATCTCAAGTTGGCGCCCTGGACTACCCCTGCTTGTTCTGCTGAGGGAGACGATTGAAGCTGCAGGGAGGTGCCATGGGAATGGTCACAACAAACGGGGAGTCCTGAGGTGAGCTGAGGTGACTTGCAGGCCAATGGGGATGAGCAAGGTGGGGCCCCACTCCTAACGCTGGGGCCCTTGGACTGAATTTCATTGTCCTCATGCAGAGTAGTGCAAAGTGCAGCCTAAACAGAGATAAGCTGATGCCTTAGGCACCTTGTGGAACTGCCCTGCTCGAGTAGTGCAAACAGGCCATATTGGTGGTGCTCCCCTTCTGCTGCTACTTGGTGGGCAGCAGCCAAGCCATCTCAGTTGAAGGCCATCACCTGGGGACATTGGGAGCTAGAGAGCACCAGCACGCCTGAATTCCCTCTACCCCATATTTGAATACTACACTTGCCCCTAGCTTGTTTAGTGAGCCTGAGCACTGGTACTGAGATTTGTCCCACTTAGGGTCCTCCAAGATAACCACAAGCAGCTCCTGACCACTCAGACCAGCACCGGGAAGCCGCCAACTGCCTTGGGGTGAGATTACATAAAGGGTCAGCTGAATCATGGCCTGTTGTGGACAACAAGCATGATAAAGCCAAACATCCATTAACAGGGGCTTGAGAAGATGCCACATACCGCTGACTCACAGATTACCACTGGAGATACATCCACTCTTTAAGCACTGGGGACCAATTTAGATGCACACACGACTAGAATGTCACTCAAATTCTGGAATCCATCCTTTACACTAACGGAACCCTTGAAACCAAGATAGATATGATGGCAATTGAAATTACACTCCTACGAGAGAGCCATAAAACCCACACGGAAAAGGTGCAAGTGCAGGTAACTACGCTGCGAGAAACTATTCCATCTATGGAGGCCCTGAAATGTACTGTGGAGGAGCAGCAAAAGGACAATCGGAAATTACAAACTAGAACAGGGGATGCTGAGAGCATATCACAGCAAAATAACATATGTATAGTTGGGCTCTCGGAGGATGTGGAGGGACCTAAACCACAAACTATACTTAAAAGAATGGCTCATCAAGGAAATATATGGAGGACTTCCCACAAATTGTTTTCTATTGATAGGGCCCACAGAGTCCCAGATAGGGCACTCCTGCCAGGAGTGCTGCTGCGAGCTATAGTGGTGTGCCTGCTTAACTACAGGGACAGAGACCGTCACAAAAACATGACACATCGCAAGTATAGGGTGGTAAGAAGCAGATTATTATGGACTACACAATCGTAGTGCAAAAGCATTCCAGCTTATTTCTCTCTGTTTAATGGAAGCTTGGCCGAGTGGGGCTCCCATATGCCTTGCAGTTGCTTGCATGGCTGTAAATAATATGATAAAGCAAAACATACTTTTTGATGCCCCAGATGAGGTCTGGCAATGGTTTGAATCAATAGGAGTAAGCACCCATTCTATTCTCTTTGAAGAAATCTTCAAGTAAAATCAGGCAGTTTGTGGACCTCAAAAGAGTCAATACCTGGATAAAGGCCAATAATTTCCAGATGACTATGCTGAAAAAGATCATCTGATGATTTCAAATGCAGATTTTGTAATCACCATACATCTACAGGATGCTTATATTCATATCCCCATTTCTGCAACACACCAAAAGTTTCTTTGTTTTGCAATAGGGGATTCTTATTTCCAATTCAAAGATCTATCATTCTGGCTAAGGTCTACCCCAAGCGTGTTTACCAAGGTCTGGTAGTGGTGCTTCATCAGGAAGGGATTTGTGTTCAATCCTAACTGGATGACTGCCTGGTCTACCCCGCATCCAAGATTCAAACAGGATCCCACATAGAAAGAGTCCTATCTGGGATGAAGGAACACAGTTTTTTAGTACTTGTACACAAGCTTCAACCGATACCATTGCAGGATCAGGTGTTCATTAGAGTCAGGTTCTGTATGGATCTAGGTTTAGTAGCCTTGCCAGTTAGAAGACAGTTCAGAAGATCTAAGGCACATATCAACACCTCTCTCACTAGATTCCCCGACGGTGGCAGTATGGTTGCAGGTACTTAGGGACCTGGTAGCAAGCAGTATTTTTCTGGTTATGTGGGCCTGATTTCACCTCAACAAGTGAATGAAAAATATTCTGCTACATTAGATCCCTTCATGTAAGGATATGTCCAGTCAGAATCTAATTTCTAAGGACATGAGCCAGGAGTTATAATGGTGGTTGGATTCAAAGAATGTTTTAAGGGCGTGCCATTGTCACTTCCAGTTCATTCAAATCCGATGTCAGTTGCTGGCACCGTAGGATGGGGTGCATGGATGGAATCCCAGCAGTTGTAGTTTTATACTCTGAAGCTCAGGTCTTCCAATTTGAGGGAGTTGAAGGCAGTTAATTTAGCCCTCCTGTCCTTTTCTCCCTTGTTGTCAAACAGTTCCTTTCTTGTCAGAATGGACAATATGACAGCAAAGACTTACATCAGTAGACAAGGGGAAACAAGTTATTCTTCTCTGCCGTGGATACATTATCACATAGTTATTTGGGCAGAATGTGAGATCAGCACTCTGAAGGCAGCTTACATTCAGGGAGTGGCAAAGATTGTAGTGGACAAGTTGTTCAGAGCCATTACATCCTCCTAGGAGTTTTGCCTGAATCGTCATGCATTTGTGCAGATTTGTTAGAACTGTGGAAATTCAGTGATAGATCTGTTTGCTTCATCTCAAAATTCTCTTCTTCATCTTTTTTTGTGCGAGGGAAAGGGGTCCTTGGGAACTTTATGCAGTTATTTCCTTATCCAAAGTGTCTTTTCTATGCCTTTCCTCCCTTTCCTTTGATTCTCAAATTTCCCAGAAAAGTTAAAGAAGGAGAGGATGGCAGCGATTTTGATTGTGGCAGCCTGGCCCTGCTCATACTGGTATACTCTCTTGACATCAATGAGGAATGAACAGGAGTGGATCTTTCCAATTGCTCCTTCTCCCGTGGCCTTTCCCAATACTTTAGCAATCTTCATAATTGCTGCCTGGAAATTGAAAGGGCAGGGCTGAGCAGTAAAGGTCTTTCAGAGTGATTAGATCTTTCCTTACAGTCTTTAAGAAGAACTTCTACACTTAGGTCATATGATAAGCCCATGTTTAGCAAATGGTATTTGCCAAGGGAGAGTGTGCCTCAGACCACAGACTTGTTCCAGATCCTATTTCTTTTGAAGGATGGTTTTACCCCTCTGGGGCTCATCTATTGATCCCTCAGTTCCCATGTTCCTTCCATGGCTCTACCAAGTATGACTAAGGAGTGAAAAGGAAAGACACATAGCATGCCACTCTTGGCTGCCAGAGCTAACGCATCATGCCTTTCTCTAGGCTCTGGAAGGTGGAGTCCTGAGAGGGATGGGTGAAAAACGAATCTAGGAGGCGGGATGTGTCTCTCAATTTTGGTGTTTATTTTGAGGAAAGATTGGAAGAACAGAATGCAAAAAGAAATTATCAGCGGGGAGAACAAAATAATTGTGGTTGCTGATATGGATTTTGAGTTCTTCTCCTTTCAGTGGTAATCTTCTTATTGGTTTCTCGGTGTTAGGTCCAAGCTTCCGCTGTGAGATGTCCCCAGTTCGCCAGAAAGAAGACATGGAGAGCAAGGTAAGTAAAAAGGTTTATGCTATTTTGTTTGTGAGGGATAGGGACCACCCAGGGGTGTTGGGGATAGCTCCTTTCTGGTGAAGAATGCAAATCAGTTACACCCTTTCCTATTGGGTTGTTTATTTGCTCATTTGCTAGATCTCCTGTTTTGACTACTGAGATTTGGGGATGGGGGGGTGTGCAAGGAAAACACATGAAATTATGCTCAGCCTAATCTGCGGTCATCTCTTTGTGGTTTGAAATTAACTGTGCCCCTCTTGCTGTTTTCTTTCTAAAACACTCTTCCTTTCTTCTTAGTTGATTCGTTTTTCTCTCAAGTCCAATCTCAGACTTCACTCTCATCAGAGAATGACATCCCTTTTTCCTTTATGCCATTTTCTACCCACAAATAGAAAAGAAAAAATACACCAAAAAAACTGTCCTAAATAAATATAAGAACCAATAGGCAGGATTGTCTTCTCTGGACACCACTATTCCCATGGTTGGGGTAGTGCCTCCCTCTGGCCCCCACAATCCACACCTGTCTTGGTTCACCCCTTTCCTTCTTTCCTACCCCCCCTTCTCAAACACGTACCAGGAAAGCTGCAACTCTCCAGAGTTGCAGCAGGGGAGTCACACTTCCCAGGGAGACCATCACTCTTCACTCCAGGTTTCTGGAGCCTTGTTATCTTCGTGCACTGTCCTCTGTCCCTGTGTAGCAGGAGGGAAGCTCATTTCTCCATTTCCCCCACACAGTACCTCTGACGTCCTCTAACCTGGTAGAATGGGACCGGTTCTCCTCTTCCAGAACACGACTTGGGTCCACGCTGTTCTTTCCGGCAACTTCCGGGTGCTGCCCACTCCTCCTCTCCTTCAATCTGTTTGTCTTCTTCTGTCTTTCCGCCCTTCTCTGTGATTGGCGGTTTGCATGTGTGGACCTGCCTTCTTCTTTTGCTAGGGACTCTTCACCGACAGTGTTAACCCTTTCATCATCTTTTTTACAGGGAAGGAGTTGTTGGAGCTACTCGTCGTGCTGGGACGAGAGAGTTACGTGAGGGTAGATTATGGGTATATGGTCAAGTTTTATGAACCCCTTCCATGCTCATGACGAGCTCAGCTCGTCATGGCATATACCTCTCAGGTGCTCATGACGAGCTCAGCTCGTCATGACCACACCCGTTTTCGTTGCTGTCCAGCACAACAGGGGAAACTACCAAGCAGCGATGTGGTTAAGGGTAATAGATTGCTTTCAGGGAGCGGGCCTTATCTTTCTCACATGGAGTTTATAGCATACTGAATTGCTTTCTCATGGCTTTGAAACATATTGAATTACACCTCCTTTCTTCTGGCTCTGCAGCCGATGGGCACAAAGCTCCTTTCAGCTGATAAACCTCATGCTGAGGCTGGAGTTCAGGACACAACTCTTTTATTCTGATTATACATCCACACTACCGTATGGAATACTTGAGTTTTGTCTGTGCTGTCAGCACTAGGAGCAGTTACGTATCCTCCTCCTGCCCTAGGAGTGAATGCACAGCCTCAACTCTTCTTTCGGTTTAGGGCTAGATATACGAACATTAGTAATAGCGATTATCAAATGGTGATTATTTGTGAATCTCTATTTGGTAATCACTATTGGCTATGATTCCCTAATGAGTTGCAAATAGACCTACCTCATGACTATTAATGAGATAGGTCACCATGTGTGACCTTCTGGGATTCGCTGCCATCACAGGGATGGTGGCTTGCTGGAGGCAGCAGACCACCCTGTCTGTGATAGCTCATAAATAAAGCAATCTTTTTTCTTCAAATGCAGTCAATTTTCCTTAAAGGAAAACTGGAGGTGTCTCAGATGAAAAAAGTAATGTTACATTTTTTTTAAGAGCAGGCACTGGTCCCTTGGACTAATGCCTACTCATAAAACATATCTTTTCAAACAATCTCAAAGGGGAAGGAGTCCCAAGGGGACCCCGTACCAATTGTGATTGGGTTGCTACCAACTTTTAATTAGTGGTAAAATGTGAATGTTTTGTGCGGGGCGTGGCGTGGCTTGGCCGGCTGTAAGATGGCCGGACTCTGAGTGGACTCTGCCAGCCAAGCATTAACATCCGAAATAATCCTGCAGACATCGACATTTTTGGGGCGTTACTCTACAGCTTTCCGCCCTTTGGGAGTGTCCCACACCTACCCTGCCGATTCCGGTGTCTCTGCATGCCCGCTTGGTGCAGTTGTCTCCCTCGTGGCGGGTGCGGGGCACCCGTACTGGGGCTCGCCTGCACCTCCGCCTGTTGCTGCCTGGAGGTGATCCTGGCTTCCCTGCACCGGTGCCTCCTGGACCTGGCCTTCGGGACTCTGAAGGCTTCTGGCGGATCCTGTCTGGTGGGCATTGTGCCACCTTCCGCAGACCCGATCCTGGAGGGCCTTCCCCCTACTTGCTCTGAGGTGCCTGAGGGGAGGCCTGGAGTTGCCGGACTGGAGCTGACACCGTGTGTGCCCTTATATTGTTGTTGCCCCCACCGGACGGTGCGTGGTCGCCGTGGCGGCACCAGCTCTACTGTACCTGCTTGCTGCTAAACGCATCCTCCTCAAGCATGAGGTCTCCTATTCATTGGCTTACCTGGCGAAATTGCGAGTCTGCCAGGGGGCAAAGACACTGGTCTTCCCGGACCCCAAGGATGCCCTAGCGTTTGCCAAAAAACTGGACAGAGATGCCCGCTCTTCTCCCTCCACGCCTCAGTCTGATGGAGCTGGCCACCTTAGCGAGAATGACTTAGTAGCGCACCTTCCACTACATGCCTGAATAATGCTTTCTTCTGACTGATGTCTGGTATTTTTCGGCTTGGCCACCCTGCTTCTCTGCAGGGGTGTATGCTTGGCCGTGCCGTGCCCCCGCGGGATGATTCCCTATTCTTTCTTTTGTCCTCTGATTCCTGGTTGTGGGTCCCCGGGGTGGGAGGGGTGGTTTACTCAGCCTGATTGGGGGGTTGGAGTGGGTGTGGGGAGGTCGGGGATGGTTGCTATGGGGACGGTTGGTAGGGTTGGGAGAGGGGGGGTTGGGGATGGAGGCAGTCCGTGTCCTCTACTGAGGAGGCGGCTTCAGTTTGCCGCCGTGACACTGTCATGCTCCGTCTTTTGCCTCTACGTCGCCACCTGGTTGGACTTGGACAGGCTCTGGGTTACTGTTGTTTGGTTTTCTCATGTTGCTATTGAAAGTTTCCTCAATGACACTGCATGTCTTGCCCTTGTCTGCTGGTGTCACTGGCCGGCGGGTCTGTCACTTCACTGGGTCCTTGCCCCCGCTGTCACGCTTCTTTTTCCCTGGCCCGCTATACACCCCCTCATGGGATGCCTGCGTATGGTCCATGACCGCAGGTCTTGGCCCATTCACCAGGTGCGGCTGCGTCACCAGTCCCCCGCTCGCGCTGCGATCCCTGCTTGCGTTTAGACCCATGTCATTAGCTTGCCACGCCCACGCGGGTGGAAGGCCCCCAGCCCATGGTAGCTTCGTGGATCTGTCCTGTTCGGCTCAGCATCCCACTGTAGGGGTTGGGTGGTGAATTCGCTGTCTGTCTTCTGCCATGACTGACGTTGTATGTTGGTCCTGGAACATCCGGGGCTTGAACGATCACCGCAAAGCCCGGTTAATCCTTTCCCACCTACAGAGGCACAAGGTCGACATCTGTCTCCTGCAGGAGACGCATCTATTGCCCGAGACAGTCTCCAAATTGTGATCTCGGTTCTGGGGGGAGATCTACTCCGCCACCTACTCTTCCTACGCCAGAGGGGTTTCGGTTCTGATACGACGGGGCTTGCCCTGGCAGACCATTCGTGCGGTTCAAGACCCGGAGGGCAGATACGTGATACTTAATGGCGTGCTCTTTGAGCAGCCAGTCACAATTGCCCGGTTAATGGCCCCAATTGTGACGATCTGGACTTTTTGCAAACGTATGGCACCTCATTTCCGCCTGTGGCCCCGCTGCCGTTCTTTGGGGGGGATTTTAATACTGCTGTCTCCGCCTCCCTGGACAGATCGAGGTCTCTCTCGTCCCACCCGTGCACTACTGCAGCCCTCTCATCTATCCTCGCCGACAATGCTCTCTATGATGTGTGGCGCCACTCACATCCTACAGTGAGAGAGTGCACCTGCTACACTGGAGCCAGGGGTTGCTGGTCGCGCATAGATTTCTGGCTGGCCACTCAGGATGCCCTGTCCTGGCTTATGGACGCGATGCACATGGCTCGCACCTTTTCTGACCACGCGCCGGTTCATATTCGCATCCGCCCTTCGTATTCCCCGCGTAGGGCCTTCACCTGGCGTCTCCCACACAATGCTCTTCGCGACACAGCCTTCTGTGCTGATATACAGACCGCCATCACTAATTATTTTGATACTAATGTCGGCACCGCAGACTCTGCTTCCACCCTTTGGGAAGGATTCATGGTCGTCATCCGTGGCGAATGTATCTCTAAGCAGGCAGGGGTGCTTCGCTCTATTCGTACCACCCTGGCTAAGCTTGAGGCGGAGATTCAGAAGCTGGATAAGGCCCAGGCCGCCCACCCCAGTCTTGAGACATTAGCTCTTCTCTGTGCAAAACACACAGAGTTTTCAGTGGAAGCTGAGCGCGAGCTGTCCTTTCTGAGCAGGGAGGGTCGCGCACGTCATTTCGAGGAAGGAGATCGCCCGGGGCGCACACTTGCCAACCTTCTGCGCCCTTCGCGCGCCGCATCATATGTCACAGCCCTAAGTGATGGTGGCACTGGCAGTACCACCTCCCCGGTGGAAATACAATCTCGTTTCCTTGCCTTTTATTCCCGGCTGTATTCTGCTGCCGCTCCTCCGACGTGAGCAGAGTTGGATCAATATTTCGATTCCATTGCACTGGTCTGGCTGGAGGACTATCACCGCAAATTCCTCGACAACCCGTTCTCTAGGGAGGAAATCCTTGCTGCCATCAGTGGTCTCCCTGGGGATAAGGCCACTGGTATAGATGGGTTACTAGCCTCATTTTATAAAACTTATGCGGATATCCTGGTACCTCACTTAGCTGCAATGCACAAAGACTCCCTGGATAATGGATCTGTCCCGCCCTCGCTCCGAGAGGCGCTGATAACTTTGCTTCTGAAACCCGATAAACCTGCGGACAGCTGCGATTCGTACCGCCCCCTCTTCCTAATCAGTATCGACAATAAAATATTCGCAAAATTGTTAGTTTCTCATTTACTCTTGCTTATGCCTACTATTGCCCTCCCAGATCAGTCCGGCTTTATCCCCGGCAGAGCTATTTCGCATAACCTCCGCACTATTTTTTCGGTCCGGCACCAAATTAACCCCGAGTTGCCTTATTAGACGCCACAAAGGCATTCTTTACGTTGGGATGGCCCTTCCTGTTCTATGTCTTGCCGTGCATGGGTTTCAGCTATACCTTTCTTCGTATGGTTAAACTCTTATATGCCAGTCCTATGACGACGATCCGCGTCAACGGCCAGATCTCCGACCCGTTCCCGGTCTCGAGGGGCACTCACCAGGGGTGCCCATTGTCTCTCATGCTTTTTGCCGTGGCAATGGAGCCCCTGGCCGCCAGATTGCGACAGCACCACACACACACAGAGGCATCGGGTTTTCTTCCCGCTCATTGTTGGTATCAATGTATGCGGATGATGTTACACTTTATGTTCGCCATCCTCAAGAGAATCTTAGCTTGTTGATCCGTTTGGTGGACTGTCAGGAATACAGGTGAACTGGGGCAAGTCCGTCCTTTTCCGCCTGACGGAGGCCACTCTGCCCTTTGTACCTGACTTCCCCTTTGTTTGGGCCTCTGGCCCCACGTGCTACCTGGGTGTCTGGATCAGCAGAGATCTGGACGAGCTATGGAGATCGAACTTTGGGCGTGCCGTGGACTGGCTGGAGTCCAGAATTCCATCTTGGAGTCAGCTCCCATTATCTCTAGCGGGCCGATTTGCAATTGCTAAAATGGTGGTCCTCCCCAAATTTCTTTACCTGTTTCTTAATGTTCCCGTTTTTTTTGCAAGCTCCGCTCCTTAATTATCCCGTTGGTCTGGGCGGGCAAACAGCCGAGAATAGCCTACGACGTTCTCACACTGCCCATGGCTGCTGGCGGGATGGGCACGCCTGACTTCCGGCTATATGCCCTGTGTGCCCAGGCCAGCTTTCTCCATTTTTGGATCCACCCCTCCCTGTACCAGCCCCACGTGGCAGTGGAGATGGATCTGGCGTCCCCATGGCCCCTTTCTATGGCCTGGTTTGCACCTGCGGTTCGGCCCTAGACTGAGGTGGATACGGTTGCGACATTGCGTTGGGCCTGGTCGACTCTCTGCTGTTTTTCTGACGCCCCCCTACTCGCTAACTCTATGCCCATTGTGGATCACCCGGATTTTCCCTCACTTCAGGCATCCTGCTTGTCTGCAGTGGAGAGGCGCCTGGGCCTGGCGACGATCGCGACCTTTATCCGGGGAATACCTTCTACTCCCTTCCAGAGGGCTCGGGGTTACAGGACACGCTCTTCTTTTACCAGCTACGTGCCACATGTCGGAAGCTGCACTCTTCCTTTTCTCAACCTCCTCCCTCCATGCCGGCCTTGAATTGCATTTATTCTTCCTCGTCCCCGCATAAACTGGTGACTCGCCTATATGCTCTGACCTTGGTGTCTGCCCCTATTTCTTCTGATAGTGCTAGGGGGGCTTGGGGTAATGACCTTGGCGTTGAAATCTCGCCGGCGGACTGGCTGTATTGTTGTGGCCAGATGAAGAAGCTATCACCTAACTACCGTCTCCGTTTGATTCACTTTAAATTTTTACATAGGCTGTACCGCACTCCGGTGAGCTTCACAAGCTCGGGCTCCTACCTGGTGATAATTGCATGCGTTGTTCTGCGCCGGCTGCGGACTTTGCTCATCTTGCTTGGCTTTGTCCAAAGGTATCGGACTTCTGGCGATCGGTTTGCTCCGCGATCTCCGAGATTACTGGTGCGGTGGTGAGTCCAGAACCCTTCCTGTGTCTCCTTGGTTTCGTCAAGCCCTGCCCAGATGCCTCACGTCATCTCGTTGCAATGTTGCTGGTTCTCGCCAGGCGTAGGGTGGCCATGTGCTGGGGTCGTCGTCCCGCCCCCAGGGTCGAGAGTTGGCTAGAGGATGCCTCTCGTTGTCAAACTTTCCTGTCTGAATTTTGGGACTTAATGCCTGCAAGATCTCGGCCCGTCGACATCTGGGGTCCCTTGGTTGCCTATCTGCTCGCCCGTCCCCGCTCCAGTGGTGCTGCCTCACCTGCGCTCCCCGCTGGCCCTGGGTCCGCGGCGGCCGCCGGTGCTGGCCAGTAACCTGCTTTTCCCCTGATCTGCCAGGCGCTCTATATCCTCTGGGCTCGCTATCCCCCCTTATTGACTAGACCTCCGCTGGGTCCCAGTGAATGGGAGGCCCCTCGGGGGGTTGGGTTTATGTTTGTATCTTTAATGCTATGTTTTAGTGACTTTGGCCGATATTCCTGAGCTATGCACTGTTTGATGTGTCCACTGATGTATATGCAATTGTGATTTGATACCGCAATTTGTACTGTGTCTGCTTTGAATTTTGTCCAATAAAGGTTTTTTTATTTTTTTATTTAATGTGAATGTTTTGTGACAACGTATTAGGTCTTAAAATATTCCCTGTTTGGAAGAGGCATATTCAGGATGATTCTGTTTTTGTTTGTAAACCCAAACTGCGATTCAGTAAAAAGTTACTGAATCGCTATTTGGTGTTTGCACAACTAAATAAAAGTGGCCCCTACAGCAAAGCAGGTATTAAACATGTAAAACCATGTTGCAAGAAATGGGAGATGGGATGGATTTTTGCTTGCGGCAGGCAGAGTTTGAGGTAATATCAGGGAAATCAACTGTACAAACTGGTCTCCCAAGCCATAAACAGACTCAAAAACAGCCATAAAAACCAGCCCACACACCAAACTATGAGACCCACTTTTCTGGCAGTCCACCCCTGGTCTGAAGTAAGTGACTGTTCAGTGCACATGCTGACATCTCTTTAAATGTTTTGCCGTTCAGCCTCATCAGATCACATCCTCAATTAGACTCCACTCTCTGTGAGTTAGGCTTGATAAAATGAATCACACACGTATTGGGAATCACAGATGGAAAGAGATTTTACCTCATTTGTGAGTCATGTCTTTGGGCTTCAGGGAATGAGGGAGGAGTAGGTAGGAAATAAACATGCATATTCACAAGTCTATTGATTTAAAAATCAGGATTGGCTGATGTTCTTTTGAGTGAAAAAGCCAATGGATCTGGCTTTAGCGTAGTAATGAATACAAAGAGCATTACTGTATGTCTGCATTTGCATGCCTGTGTCTCCATGCGTTAGCATATTAAAGTGTGACATTTGCTTTGCCAATGCTTGTTTTATGTTGTAGTTGTTATTCATTATTGTACGCGCCTAAGTAGCACAAAATATAAGGTAATTTCTTCAGCGCTTTCGTCAAAGATAAAAAAAAAAAAAACAGCAGGAAGCTCCCTAAGCAACAAGTGAGGAAACGAGGTTACAAATCTACGGGATGGATGACATACATTCAATAAAATCGCAGCAATCAAAACAAATAAAAGGCGTACAAAAAGTCCTACGAAAAGACATTACCAAAAACAAACTTCTGAATACAGTTGACATAAGATTGATAGAGGAGAAATATTTCAAAATGCTATTGATGTCTGCTCTGACCATTTTAGTGTACCTAGCTAGAACAGGGTTACAAAAAAAGGCACTGGCAATGCTAAATTCTACATCCAGATTCAGAGATTCGGGAAAAGTTGAATTTAGAATCGTGTACTTATGATGCTCAAAAATCCAGCAGTGTCCTGATTTTTTGATAAACATTGTTTTAAATGAAGAACATTGTGCAATGGCGGCCGTCACAAACAAAGGGGGTGTGGTGTGCTGGTGTAGGGAACGCAGTAGGGAGTGTGGTGGAGGTTGCGCGGGATTGTTAGAAATAATATACATTTTTTTTAAACTTACCTTTAGCCACCAGCCGCCTCCAGCATTGCGTCGATCCTCCTCTCCTTTTCCTGGTCCCAGCAGCCCCTGGGACAGACTTTCATCCAATCCCCGTGAGCAGATTGTCGCTGCCCGCGTCCCGCGCAGGGGGACATTAGCAGGGCAGCCCCCTTAGTGGCCATTTGTCCAGCCCCTCCCCTTTTTGTCAGCCACTAGTGCGCGTATGCGGATAGGACGCAGGGAACCCCCTTCCCCTCGCCACGCCCCTTACCTGCATGCCGGCTTGCGTGGGGAGGGTCTTCCTGGGTGGGCAGGCCAGGTATAATAGGTCTGGCCCGCCCTTGCCGCGTCCTCTGCTTCCTGTGCTCCTTGGTGCTCGGCCACCTTCCTGGGTCGCGTCGTCTCCCCGCGTGTGCTGCATCCCTCCGGGTCGCTCGTCGTCTCGTCTCGGCGTTAGCAGGTATGTGCCTTTCTCTGACCTCCCCCCGGCCCCTTCCTTGGTCATGATCCAGGTCGCACAGGGCCCCTGTGGCAGGAAACCACGGGGGTGGAAGACGTGGCCGGCAGTCGCGGACCGTTTTTTGCATATGGTGCAGAACGTTCGGAGGGTAGTCATGTGACGAGTAAGAGGCCCTGGAGGTCGGGAATTAGAGTTGTACAGGAGCAATTTGAAGTGTCTTACCTCTCCGCAGTCAGCCGCGGGTAGAACAGTGTTCCCTTAGGTAGGTCCACGAGGGTAAGGCACAGAGCGAAGTACTACCTTGGGTCACCAGCTCACCCTTCGAGGCTCGACTATTTACCACAGCGTTCTGCCTGGCCTTTTTTGGGGCATTCAGGGTAAGTGAGTTGGTGGCCAAATCTAAAACTGATAGATCAGGGGCAGCACTGAGCATGCTGGATGTCTGCGCGACTGACTCCCTGGTACTCCGTATCCGGAGGTGTAAGACGGACCAGGCAGGGCGGGGCACGAAGATCGTGCTGCACGCTTTAGGGGACCACAGATATTGCCCGGTTACAGCTGTTAGAGAGTACATGCAGATCAGGCCACCACTGGGGGGACTCTTTCTGGTCCACGGGGACGAGACACCTTTGACTAGGTTCCAATTGGAACGGATCTTGCAGGCAGCCCTGTCTAAATCAGGATTAGCTGGGGAAGGAAAGAGGTTCACAAGCCACTCTTTCAGGATTGGAGCAGCTACGGCGGCATTTTTGGCAGGCATGGGGCCAGAAGGCGTCAAAGGGGTGGGGCGTTGGAGTTCCAACTGTTTCCAGAGGTACGTTCGCCCCTAATGCCACGGGGAACAAGGTCAGAGTGTAATGGTCATGGTCCAAGACAATCTTTGTAAATATGTTGCAAATATGCCATGTTACGTTATGTACAGTTTAAAGACGTTAAGAGTGACCATTCGTTGATACAGTGTGCAGTGTTACAAATTAATAAACCACGTGTGACAAAATGGCGTCCTCCTTTTCCAGCAGGCCGCCGAGTGTGGGTGATGGGACATTCGTACGTGGCAAGATTGGAAAAGTGGGCGGCTCGCAGGGACTGGAACAGGGGTTTCTCCCAGACGCAGCTGGTTTGGATGGCCCACCCAGGGATGAGATGGGACCATTTAATGAGAAGCCTGGAGCAGCACTTGGGCAGGAGTCCACCACCTCATGTCTTGATAATTCATTTAGGGGGCAATGACCTGGTCACCAAGGGTAGGAGGGCACTGATCCAGAACATGCAGGCTGATATCGTGGGGATTAGTAGCAGGTTGGGAGCATGCGAACTGGTGTGGTCTGAGATAGTGACCCGCAGGGTATGGCGTGGCGCAAGATCCGCAGCGGCAGTTGAACATTCACGCAGGAGGGTCAATAGGTCCATGCAGAAGTTCATGGAACAAAGGGGCCTAGGATTCATCAGGCATGCACTAGTCCAAGACAAAATAGAACACTACTACGAAAAGGATGGGGTGCACCTGTCCAGGATTGGCATGGACATATTCCTACTAGATCTACGGGATGCACTAGCAGCTGCAGGGTGCCACTGAAATTAACTACAATACTAGGGTGTGGGGGGCCCTGGCATTGACGGTAGCCTCCCCAGGGCTGTGGCGGAGTCACAGGGTGATCTGGAGGCAGACGGGTACAGTAAGGGTACCTTTGCCGCAGACGGATACAGTAAGGGTTCCTCTGCCTGGCACAGTAAGGGTGCTCGAGCCGAAGACCATGAACCGCAGGGGGTTCTGAAAACCACGCCGGCGCCCCGTTAGTCCTTCGGGCGGTTGGGGGGACTGAACCAACCGGGGGTGTGCCAGTCCGCTCCGCCCTGAAAGGGGCGGGAGTACAAGAGACGGATCTACAAGGTGCTGCACTGTCCGGGACGACCCACCGTGCTTACTGGCTCGACAGGCGGGTGGGGCAGCGAGGGGCTGCCTGCCCTGGATCACCCGTAAGATGACCCACTAATGTCGTACTATGTTGTATGATAAATAAACCTGCAGCAGTTCTTTACCCATAAACCAAGTGTCTGTGGTTTCATTCATGGGTAAAGGGTTTTTTGTTGCAGGGGGGGGAGCGGGTGACGGTGTGGGCACTATGTCGCTGCCCGCTTCCCGCGCAGGGGGACATTAGCAGGGCAGCCCCCTTAGTGGCCATTTGTCCAGCCCCTCCCCTTTTTGTCGGTCACCAGTGCGCGTATGCGGATAGGACGCAGGGAACCCCCTTCCCCTCGCCACGCCCCTTATCTGCATGCCGGCTTGCATGGGGAGGGTCTTCCTGGGTGGGCAGGCCAGGTATAATAGGCCTGGCCCGCCCTTGCCGCGTCCTCTGCTTCCTGTGCTTCTTGGTGCTCGGCCACCTTCCTGGGTCGCGTCGTCTCCCCACGTGTGCTGCATCCCCCCCCTCCTCTGCCCCAGCAGCTAGTCAGGCGGTGCGCATGGCTGGAAATTTGTAATGTTTTTCTGTGTTGCAGGCGGAGTCACAGGGTGATCTGGAGGCAGACGGGTACAGTAAGGGTACCTCTGCGGCAGACAGATACAGCAAGGGTCCCTCTGCCTGGCACAGTAAGGGTGCTCGAGCCGAAGACCGTGAACCGCAGGGGGTTCTGAAAACCACGCCGGCGCCCCGTTAGTCCTTCGGGCGGTTGGGGGGCCTGAACCAACCGGGGGTGTGCCAGTCCGCTCCGCCCTGAAAGGGGCGGGAGTACAAGAGACGGATCTACAAGGTGCTGCACTCTCCGGGACGACCCACCGTGCTTACTGGCTCGACAGGCGGGTGGGGCAGCGAGGGGCTGCCTGCCCTGGATCACCCGTAAGATGACCCACTAATGTAGTACTATGTTGTATGATAAATAAACCTGCAGCAGTTCTTTACCCATAAACCAAGTGTCTGTGGTTTCATTCATGGGTAAAGGGTTTTTTGTTGCAGGGGGGGGAGCGGGTGACGGTGTGGGCACTATGTCGCTGCCCGCTTCCCGCGCAGGGGGACATTAGCAGGGCAGCCCCCATAGTGTCCATTTGTCCACCCCCCCCCTTTTTGTTGGTCACTAGTGCGCGTATGCGGATAGGACGCAAGGAACCCCCTTCCCCTCGCCACGCCCCTTACCTGCATGCCGGCTTGCGTGGGGAGGGTCTTCCTGGGTGGGCAGGCCAGGTATAATAGGCCTGGCCCGCCCTTGCCGCGTCCTCTGCTTCCTGTGCTTCTTGGTGCTCGCCCACCTTCCTGGGTCGCGTCGTCTCCCCGCGTGTGCTGCATCCCCCCCTCCTCTGACCCAGCAGCTAGTCAGGCGGTGCGCATGGCTGGACATTTTTAATGTTTTTCTGTGTTGCAGGGGGAGTCACAGGGTGATCTGGAGGCAGACGGGTACAGTAAGGGTACCTCTGCGGCAGACGGATACAGTAAGGGTACCTCTGCCTGGCACAGTAAGGGTGCTCGAGCCGAAGACCGTGAACCGCAAGGGGTTCTGAAAACCACGCCTCCTCCCCCCTCCCATGCCTCAGCCCTGCCCCTCCCTACAGTGCTGGCTAAGATCCTGCAAATACAAAATAACACGATGCAAGAACATCGTTTTATTTTTCATTTGCTGGCTCTCTGCCAAGTAGTGGTGCGTCGCTCCTCAGCCATTGCGTAGGAGCCACGGCTGGATTTGTGGTGCACAAAGGTTTTGCAAGTTTAAACCCAATAAACTCACTTGCAGAGCAGTAGCGTAGCAAGGATTCCAGGGCCCTGGTACAAGCAAGAAAAAAGGTCCCTTAAATTGCTATTGTGGTAGGTAAGTGTAGCAACTATCAGGGTTTAATGGGCCCCTTGGGGCTCTGGGCCCGGTTGCCACTGCACTTGTTACACGAATAGTAGTAACACCCCTGTTGTAGAGTGGAAATACTCCCAAATTTCATGAGAGAATGGGGAAGGTTTTCTCCAAAGGTTAAAAACACAGTGGTATAAATAGGTTTTTGCACAAACCTGTCTCACTAACTCATGCGCATTTTCCACCCACATGAATAAATGTCGGACAGGCGTTCTTTCGGAAATCTGCACCTATCATAAATATTTAGGACTACTCCTGGTAATGTGGTAGAATGGCAAGAAATGTAGAAATCGATTCCCAAAATATGAAGTTGCAGTGGGCAGCAGATTCAGACATTTGTAACCAGCACTTTATCAAATTATGTTTTTTTCTACAAAATAAGCACAATGGGCTAGTAGATTTTATTGTCGTGGACCTGTCTCTTTTCAGGTAGCATCCAAAAACAAGGAAGTCGCGTGACTGTGACTTTTTATTTTTTTGGACATTTATATAGAGCAAACTCGACCCGAAGATATTGGAGCGCTTTACACGAGCACTGTATTTACATTACACATTCAGGCACGGGGAGATTAAGTGATTTGCCCAGAATCACAGGATGTGGAGGTGACCCCGAAGCTAACCCTGGTTTCCAGCACCAGAATCGGCAATTTAGCCGACGGATCACAACCTCTGCTGCTGTTGTGTTTGCAAAAACTATTGGAACAATGGACGGCAGAATTCGTACATGGCGACAATTAAATACATCATAGGTGTAGCCCCAGCGCATGCTGGTATGTTTTGTCTTAAAATTCAAACTTTCATATTTTTCATTGTCGATGTCAATAACAATAACCTGTCTCCTTGCAGACATGTCCTGCCACTGTGCTCTGTGGCCCACTCTGGCTTTGCTTAGGCCCGAAGCGTGGGTTTTGGCAACTCGTGTGCCAGGATTATCTACAGTAATAAAGTAGCCCAAATATTGCGCTAAACAACATGGCTTGATATTAGTCACAACAAAGGTATATGTTTGCTGACCTGCCTTTATCAAAATTGCAGTCAGAGTCAGATTTCTTTGCTGCGGAAGAGGCCTGAAGAGCCAATCTGATCTCTGCTCTTGAACCGGCTGCCCTTTTGTTCCGAAATATATCAAGCAATAATAGAGAGGAGAAATAAATAAATAAAAATAAGGCAAGGGCATGCTGCCAGTGATCAGGATTCCGCAGTAATGACCGCGCAAGGGGTCTAGACAGCAGAGATGCTGCTTGTGGCGCTTTTCCCATTATCGCGCGATGCGCGCTGGTTGCGCGTGTTGCGTCACAGTGGCACGCAAGGATGCTGCCGGAGGCCGGCAGGCTACAGAGTTAAGCAAACCTTTGCAAAGATGCATCTTGTGGAGAAGTCGTTTCATTCTTGCCCACATATTTCCAGGAGCTGGTCATTCTCACCACAGGGCTGCGGCGATCTGAATGATCGTTGCACAGTAGCCATCCTGGCTTTTAGAATCCTGAAGTTTTAGTTGAAGCTTTTGGTCTGCTACAACTGTCCGAAAATGCCAAGCCAAACATTCCCAAGAAGAGAAAAAGATCTATCAAGATTAATTGATCTTTTGTCAGGAGCAAACTGATGATGCCAAACACATTCTTGCCCGTTGCTCCCCCAATGCAGGCTAGTTCAGAGCACAATGATGGGCTTGCCCCAGACTCAGCTATCGGGCTTCACTGGGGTGCTCAGTCGCATTTGGTTGGTTCTCCAATGGATGATGTCACTCTTTGATTATGCCCTTTCACAGGACAAAAACGCATCGGAGCAATCAAAGTTGCTGCACTGTGGTGCGCTAGGGTGAGAGCAGGGCCGACTTTAGGGCAGTGCGACTGGTGCGGCCGCACTGGGGGCTGACCGGTGAAGGGAGGCACTGTGACCTCAGGTGGGCGCTGTGTTTAGCAATATCTTATGATAGGAGATATATGGGGCACTTTTGCAGGTGGCAGGGAGAGAATACGGAGGAGGTGGTCGTGGAACGAGGGGGCGCCAAAGGGGATTTTTGCACTGGGCGCCACCATCGCTAGAGCCGGCCCTGGGTGAGAGAGCAAGGCAGACTAATATCTACTAGGATTTGATGCTGGTCTCCCATCCCCGGCACAAAAGGGGGTGGTGATGGACGGAGCATCTGAACCAATCAAACACTCACACCCAGTCAAAAGATCTGGGTTTAATCCATCACCGTTCTTTAGCCCACTCTGCCACCCCAGTTCAGACATGGCTATATGCAAACCAGTCTGACCCTGTGCCTCATGGGAACAGTCCAGCTCGAACTGCCAAGCCATGCCTTCCCTGGACCGGAAACAAGCTTCCGAGGACCGGTTTCTGGCATTACAGCCGTCTTCAGCCCGGCTTGCTTGAATCCAGTGGCAAAGTGAGCAAGGGACTCACGTCTGAGCATACCCTGCCACACTTATGGCGGCCAAAAGCGGTACAAAAGGGGGTGGTGATGGACGGAGCATCTGAACCAATCAAACACTCACACCCAGTCAAAAGATCTGGGTTTAATCCATCACCGTTCTTTAGCCCACTCTGCCACCCCAGTTCAGACATGGCTATATGCAAATCAGTCTGACCCTGTGCCTCATGGGAACAGTCCAGCCTGAACTGCCAAGCCATGCCTTCCCTGGACCGGAAACAAGCTTCCGAGGACCGGTTTCTGGCATTACAGCCGTCTTCAGCCCGGCTTGCTTGAATCCAGTGGCAAATTGAGCAAGGGACTTACGTCTGAGCATACCCTGCCACACTTATGGCGGCCAAAAGCGGTACAAAAGGGGGTGGTGATGGACGGAGCATCTGAACCAATCAAACACTCACACCCAGTCAAAGGATCTGTGTTTAATCCATCACCGTTCTTTAGCCCACTCTGCCACCCCAGTTCAGACATGGCTATATGCAAATCAGTCTGACCCTGTGTCTCATGGAAACCATCCAGCCCGAACTGCCAAGCTATGCCTTCCCTGGACCGGAAACAAGCTTCCGAGGACCGGTTTCTGGCATTACAGCCGTCTTCAGCCCGGCTTGCTTGAATCCAGTGGCAAAGTGAGCAAGGGACTCACGTCTGAGCATACCCTGCCACACTTATGGCGGCCAAAAGCGGTACAAAAGGGGGTGGTGATGGACGGAGCATCTGGATCAATCAAACACTCACACCCAGTCAAAAGATCCAGGTTTAATCCATCACCGTTCTTTAGCCCACTCTGCCACCCCAGTTCAGACATGGCTATATGCAAATCAGTCTGACCCTGTGCCTCATGGGAACAGTACAGCCCGAACTGCCAAGCCATGCCTTCCCTGGACCAGAAACAAGCTTCAGAGGACCGGTTTCTGGCATTACAGCCGTCTTCAGCCCGGCTTGCTTGAATCCAGTGGCAAATTGAGCAAGGGACTCACGTCTGAGCATACCCTGCCACACTTATGGCGGCCAAAAGCGGTACAAAAGGGGGTGGTGATGGACGGAGCATCTGAACCAATCAAACACTCACACCCAGTCAAAAGATCTGGGTTTAATCCATCACCGTTCTTTAGCCCACTCTGCCACCCCATTTCAGACATGGCTATATGCAAATCAGTCTGACCCTGTGCCTCATGGGAACAGTCCCGCCCGAACTGCCAAGCCATGCCTTCCCTGGACCGGAAACAAGCTTCCGAGGACCGGTTTCTGGCACTACAGCCGTCTTCAGCCCGGCTTGCTTGAATCCAGTGGCAAAGTGAGCAAGGGACTCACGTCTGAGCATACCCTGTCACACTTATGGCGGCAAAAAGCGGTACAAAAGGGGGTGGTGATGGACGGAGCATCTGAACCAATCAAACACTCACACCCAGTCAAAAGATCTGGGTTTAATCCATCACCGTTCTTTAGCCCTTCTTATGTTATATTACTGATTTGCTGGTGAGGGGACATCAATTGCAGAGCAGAAAATATAAAAACACAGCCCGACCATCAGGAGCAGGTCAAGCAGAATACCTCCAAAGATGCTTCAGAGCACAGAGTAAATGAATGATGGAATTACTCTGAAGATAGTCTGGAAGAGCCTAACCAAACCAGAGCCTAAGCTTTTAAAAAAGTGCACTACCCCGCAGAGTGAGACATGTAAAAAACAGTCAGTGCACTAATTCGGCCAAATTTTGTGGGAAATTAGTACAGAATAGCGAATGTATCTCCGAAGATGACCGTACAACTTGAAGATCAAATGTCTCCTTTGTAGATGTTAATGCCACATCTTTCTAAAACAGGAAGGCTTTCAGTCTTGTCAAGTCATCAGAGTGCACGTTTGAAAGCTTTATCAAAGGCCAACGCATTGCTTCCCTAAATGTATGTGCAGGTGGAAACAGTACTAGTTAATAACAAGTAACTACATAATAAATAGTGACAAGATAGGCTATGCCGGGTCTCATACCAAAGCAACCATGATCATTCAATATCAAATAACTCCCATTAGAGAGCAATCTGAAGGCCAGATGAATCATGGCCACTGGGAAACCTTTCAAGTAGCAAGATAGGTCCACCTTGGCACCCTGGTCGGCCCCAGGCGGCCCATCACCTGTGGAGTCCCTCAGGGCTCATCACTGTCACCCCACCTGTTCAACATATATATTCTCCCTCTAATCAAGGCTCTAAGAGAAATGCAGGTGTCTGTGTTTAATTACGCGGACGACCTGCAATTGCTCTTCACGGTTGACAATTCCACCCTCTCCATCTCCCACTTCCAGACCACCATGAAGTTCATCCAAACATGGATGAACCAAAACCATCTAAAATTAAATCCTGGAAAAACCGAGTTGGTGCTCACAGGTGACAGTGTAAAATATTGGGGCTCCCATTACTGGCCATCAGATATGGGCCAAGCTCCTACTCCTACTTCCTCTGCAAAGACACTTGGCGTGACCCTGAATAGTGACCTCTCTTTAAAAACTCAAGTGGGCCAAGTGGTCTCCAAGTGTTTTTTTCAGCTGAGAAAAATTCGAAAGGTACGACGCTTCTTTACTCCAGAGGCCATTATCCAGGTGGTGATTACCACGGTACTGTCCCACCTGGACTATGCAAACTCTATATATTTAGGCCTACCTTGATATCTACTGAAGCGCCTTCAGATGGTCCAAAACTATGCGGCCAGACTCATCACCGACCAACCCAGATGGCATCCTGCATCTCCTCTGCTTAGGGACCTGCACTGGCTTCCTATGGCCCAACGCTGCTCCTTTAAAACTGGCTGCATGATTTTTAAATCTCTCCATCGCAAAAGTCCGGGATTCATTGACAATCTCATCGTCAGGCACACGCCCTCCCGTAACCTTCGCTCTGCCCACCAATTCCTTCTCCAGACACCCGCCTTCAATCGCAAACGCTCTGGTGGCTGCAGATTTGCTGTCCTTGCACCCCGCCTATGGATCACCTTTCCTCTTGAGATCAGGGCCTGCTCGGACCTCATGTAATTCAGGAAAGCTTTAAAAACATGGCTCTTTAGACAAGCTTTTCACTAAATCCCCTCTATTCACGTCCCAGGTGTCGCTCTCTGTTTTTCTTAGCGCCAGGAAACCAATCGGTGGCAGTGCGCTCAATAAATATTTTTTAACATAACATTTTAACATAACATAGGTTTGCCCCGGATGCCTTACAACCCCCTTGGAGCATAACTTCCTATCTGGAGTGTAACTTCCTACAGACTAAGGAACCACTTAAAGCATTCTCACATCCAGAACTGCTGAGAAAAACTTCAGTGACCTTATTCTAACAACAGAATTTAAAGGGTAATTCCCAATACTCATGTACATACCCTTCCCCTAATGCTTCATATCTGCCCACTTGATGGTGTTATAGACAGCATTGGAAACATAATGTTGAAATCAGCAGAGTAATGAACCCATCCATTATCCAATCCATTAAGGCGTTTCAGCAACAGTGAAAGGTAACTTCTCTATGTGTAACGTAGTATATGTCGCATCTTTGCGTGACATGAGTACTTGCTACTTCTTAAAGAGAAAGAAGAAAACAGGATTGTGGCATTAATATGTTGCCATGGTACATGGCCAGAACGAAGTGTCTAACTCAATAGCAGGATAGATCTAAGTTGCAACTCCCCATGTTGTAATGCAGACACTTCATTTTGATTAATGTCTGTTGCTGACAACACTATGTTACCCAGGGAGTACATTCTAGAAGACAAGATTGTCATAACATTATAAACTACTGCTAAAGCCTTTTCTCAATTAGTACTGTCAATCTCAAGCAGTCCTTCAGCAGCTTCCTGCTGAGAAACTTTCCATATTTAATTGTATATTGCATACAAGAAGCATTTTTACATGGCTATCTATGGATCACCTAACAAGAAGTCCCAAAGTTCCAGCTCATCAGAAAGATGGGATAAGTGTTGTTTCACCTGGGACAATGTTGAGGCTTTTAGCCAATCAAGGTACAACTTACCAACACTTTAAGTTGTCACTACCCGAGTGTTCTGTCTGCACGTAACGCAGGTCAGGCTTGCTGATCTTAAAGCCCTTGGTGTTACCCAGGTACCGTGTTTGACATCCGTTCGTATCTAACGGCCAGACTAACCATCCCTTCTAATTGGTGTCTGATGAATTGTACATGCCATTGCATAGCATGGTGTCTAGTGTTTTCTCCTTGTAGTTTGTAAACTGCTGCCAGTTTTCAAAATGTGTAAATGTGGTAATGCATGGTGTGTTCAAATCCTTGATCTTAGCTAGGCCAAGACATTATGGGGCATACTTTCAAAGAAAGTGGCAGAGCATGTTGTTAAGCCAAGGAGGCTAATGACATGCTCTGTCACTTTAGAAATGCAGGGCTGCACCACATTTACAAGAATGTGGTGCAGCCCTGCGTTTCCCACCTGCGCTGGTGCTACATTTAGCTGCTTAGCACCACCAATGCAGGCACCCTTGCACAACAGTGCAAGGGTGCCTGCATTGAGGAGAGTGATTGTTTATGTGCAGGGCAAACTTCTGCACAAATGTTTTTGAACGACCCCATTGTGGTGTAGAACAATGTTTTTAATTATGTGCAATTAAAAACAGCACATGGAGTACTTACTTTATGCAAAAAATTATGACCATAATGTTGGAAACAAAACATTTCATCATAATTAGATGTGCCTTCAGACGAAAAAACTGTAGAATGCCCTAGATCTTTCAGCATTACATGCACTGTATCAGTATCTCAATCATCAGAGATAGTAGTTGGGATGATGATGATGTCATTCAATGATAATTTAAACAAATATGGAATTTGTGAAAGTTCTGTTGGGCCATACACATCATATAACAGCCTATCCCAAATAATCCCATCAGGAACTGGAACAGCTGAAATATTCACCAGGGAAGGGTCTCTTTGTGCTTTGTGTATAAGGAATGTGTTTTGAGAGCCAAGTTCACCAGTTGTAAAGCAGAGCTTTCTGGGAGATAGTGTCCATTTAGATGCAGGAATCAGACTATCACAAAACTAATGCAGACAAGGAAAAGTAATACAATGTAATCCAAAGATGTGGCCATGCAGGAACACAATGTGTATTTTTCAGCCAAAGAAAGAAGAAACACAGTCCCATCTGAAACGGTTGAGGTGGTGATCAGAAAAATCAAAGGAAAAAGTCAACAAAGTCGATGAAGTAGCCAGCGGCAGTCCGATCCTTTTTTGGCAACTCTGTAGGTTTTGTAGAACTGGGAGATGTCTTGATCTGTAGTATATTTACATGAGCAGCAATCGTGTCAGGATTCTGAATTACAATTTGTCGTTCTGTACTTGTTGATTGCACAGAAGTTGTTGTAGAAACAAGTAGAAGAGATATTACATTGTAGGCTGCTGCCAACTCCCGTTTGGTTGAGGATGCTTCATTAGTAATTAAAGCTTCTATCCGAACAACCTATATTTTAGTGAAAGGAGGCAGGTAACTACCCAGGAGCTCACAGGGCCTCCTGTTGAGAGTTGGCCACATAGTGTGGTTTGATCAGATCAATGGAGATGAATCTCTTGTTTTTGCAGCCGGCAAGAATCGGAAGAACAGTTCTAATACCTTTGATAACATGGACAGGTACAGATGCTCTGCAGGGCAGCCCAAATTCTTTCTTATCCACAATTTTCTCTCTGATCAGATCTTGGTGGGTCCAACCAGGATCTGCTGGCATGTCCTTCACTTCACCAGCAGTGGTGGGTTTTACTTGGATTTTGCTTTGTTCATCCCGGAAACGGTTCAGTTCCAGTAAAACAGCCGGACTTTTGTGTATGTCAAATGGTGTTACAGCCACAACGGAACTGTTGATGTCTGGGACCCACATTTTTACCCCAAACAGGATCTCATAGGAAGTCCAACCACCCAGGGATCTTCTAGGCAGATTGTTCAATGCCCTGTAGACCTGCTATAGATGATGGACGCAGCTGTGACATTAGCCTAGTACCCTAGCTGTTAAAAACTGCTTTGAGTCCTGATTTTTTCTCCCCATGACCGATCTTCCCTTGGGATGTGGAGGAATATTGCAGGGTCACACTCAAACATTCCAAGGCATCTTTGTAAGCCCTGGAGGCGAACACCGGTCCATGGTCGAAATGTAGTGTGCCAACTGTGTATGGCCTGCTAAAAACCTGCAGATACTTTATAACAGTTCCGGTGTCGGCCACCGCTTGGCCATACCAATAGGAAAAGAGAACAGGAATTTGCTGCAACCAAAGCCCCATCTGATGACAAAGGGCCACAATGGTCCCGATAGACACAAGCCAGATGCTAGTTTGAAATCAGTAGAGGTGTCGGTGGTAGACGTGCCACGGTGGAACGACTCATCTGATGGCAGATGTCGCATTTGAGGAAAAAGTCTTTGGTCTGTTTTTAGAGGTCTGGCCCCCAATAGCTTTGCTGCAATAATTCAATTGTAGCTGCCGCCCCTGCAGGTACAGATGCAAGACCCTTGTGTGTAGCTAGAATTGAACCTAACCTTTGGTCAGAATTTGGTATTACTCCATCCCCACTCCAGAAATATGAGCAAACGGTATATTTTGTGCATCTATTTTTAGGAGTACTTGAGTGGAAAGCCTTTTGGAAGGTGAGTGGGATTGCTTGCAGCTTTGATAGCCGCCATGATGTCTGCACCTATTCTCGTACTTGAATGAGTAAATGCAGCAACTGCAGCATTTTGCACTGTTGCTTTTACGGCTTCATCAGCCATGAAAATTCTCTACAACGTGTACGCCAACATGCTGGTGACTCAATGTGTGTATTGCATGAGTGTGTGGAAAGCAATAGTTCAGCTTTGCCACTTGATCCCAAACCATCTTGTGCTTGATTGTGCACCCTTACGAATCTCTGAATCTATTTTTACCTGTAGTGTAGATATCCGTTATAAGACGGGACACAATCATACGAATCACACACTATTAGTGTGGGCAAGCCATGATCACCAAGTGACTGCATGTAAGTTTTCTTGGGATGGAATTCTCCATCCTGCATGCATCACTTTATGGCTGCACATGCTGCTGAATATTAGCGCTTGGTCCCTATGGCAGTACAAAAGGGGATGGCAGAGTGGGCTCAAGAACCGTGATGTATTAAACCCAGATCTGTTGACTGGGTGTGAGTGTTTGATTGGTTCAGATGCTCCGTCCATCACCACCCCCTTTTGTACCGCTTTGTTTGCCATAAGTTGGCAGGGTATGCTCAGACGTGAGTCCCTTGCTCACTTTGCCACTGGATTCAAGCAAGCCTGGCTGAAGACGTCTGGAATGCTAGAAACCAGTCCTAGGAAGCTTGTTTCTGGTCCAGGGAAGGCATGGCTTTGCAGTTTGGGCTGGACTGTTCCCATGAGGCACAGGGTCAGACTGATTTGCATATGGCCATGTCTGAACTGGGGTGGCAGAGTGGGCTAAAGAACAGTGATGGATTAAACCCAGATCTGTTGACTGGGTGTGAGTGTTTGATTGGTTCAGATGCTCCGTCCATCACCACCCCCTTTTGTACCGCTTGGTCCCTATGGCAGGCTGTGCAGAACCATCAGTATTTATGAGGTAATCATACTGATCTAGAGGCATTAGTTCATTAGGCAGAGAATATTCGTGTTCGTATTGCAGAAAGGCTTGTGTGTGTAGTGTAGAATCAAATCTCACTTCTAGATCTGTTGCAGTGAGTGAGTTAGCCCATTGGATCTAACATGGATGTAATGCTTTTGTATTTGGAAATCTTGCTAGCATGATGGCCTCTAAGGTCACCTCCGGGGTCACAACAATAATTCATTCACCATGAGCCAGTCATCTCTCCCTCACCACAGGAGTTTTTACCGCTGGTAGTATTTTTTCTGTTGGTGCAAAATGCATTTTGGCATTGGTGTATAAATGCGATTTATATGCAATTGGTACAGTTTCACCTTCATTGAATGTAATGCAGGTGTTCCATGATGCCCCCACAATTACATGGACCACCAGGTTTGTTGTGTTTACACATGTGTGTAAGTGTTTTGAAGCTGGCATGTCAGCTTGTACTGAACATAGTACATTTGTACATTTGTGTGTTCAGTCGTCCAGTGTCTGCTCGAGAAATCTGGATGAATCAGGTTGTAAAATGGTTTAATCAATTATGCATAATCTGGAATGTATGTTCTGCCAAAGTTTATAAATCCTAATATGGATTGTAATGTCTACAATGTAGTCGGAGGTTGTAATAGCATAAACTCCTCGAAGAAATGTGTTCAAAGGCTTTTACCTTCACTCGACAGCTTGTATCCCAGAAACGGGACATTGAGGTGGGCAATGTTTCTTTTTTTAAAGTTAAATTTAGTAGCTCATGTAAGCAAATACCATAACAATGTGCTCTACTCTTGCTAAGTGTACAGAAAGGTCATAACTCATCAAATATTGTCATCAACAAAGGAGAATGCCTGGTCATCAAATTGTTGTAAAAGTTCTGTTCCTTGAGTTGAAAACAGCCCAGGAATATTTGTTTTACCCCTGAGGTAATTAACAGAATTACCTCTAAGAACCCAATGTGCTAATTGCTGTCAAGTATTTTTTTCTGGTGCTATATTGTGGCAGAAAAATCTATTTGAGATAGCTTGTGTGGTTTTGTAATTTTTCCTCACTATATTGTTCATTAATGCAGCACTGTGCACATTCTGTACTGGAAATGAGCAAGTAGCTGTGTTTATATGTCTGCAAACTAATACTAGATGATATGAATGATAGGGTTTCATCTTTCATCACAGGAAACAAGGGATTATTCATTGATGAGGTGAAACATTCTATTGCATGCTGGTATTCAAGTTGTTGGAGAATTTTCCTAACTTTTTTTTTTAGCCTCATTTTTAATGTGGTATTGCCTTTGTGATTGTGGGGTCGACCTCAGTGGTATTTCATGATAAGGGGAACCGTCATTCCACTCACATGGTTGTGGTATAATGCCAGAGCATGAGCTAACATCCACTCCTTGGCATATGAAAGTTTTACGTGTTCTGGAAAGAGGTTGGAGAAGGCAGGATAAATCACTCTTTCTCCGTATGGTGGCCAATCCTATTCGGCCCAGAGATTGTCATTGCCAAATGACAAGTTCTCCCAAAAGAGAACTTTAATGGGTCTGTGTATGTCCACCTCCATCTGAAATTATATTTCCCATAGGCGATGCAGAACACTTACCCTCATATCTGGTGTTTCCATCTGGATATAGTTACTCAGCACTACTGCTACCAGACAATCCATCAGGTTCCGGCGAAATATCGTAACCTGTGCTGCGCTGTCCAGCATGGTTAGAGTCCTCTACCCATTCAAAAGAAGTGCCCTTAATGTCTGCGGTATCTTTGACCTTACGGCCAGCTACCTTCTGTTTTTAAATTGAGGTTTGGATGTTTTAGGTTTGCCTACCTGTTTAATGATGTAGCCAGATGAGCGTTGTGATGTGATGTGATGTGAAAGGTTCTTGTAAAGCGCAACTAACACCTGAAGGTTTCTTGGCGCTTGTGTGGAGAAAGCGGAAGAGAAAAAGGATAGAGGGCTAATTGTAGGCTTCAGTGAACAAAAAGGTTTTAAGGAGAGATCTAAACCTGGTGTAAGGGGAAGGTAACCTTAGAGAGAGAGGGAGGGCATTCCAGAAGGAAGGAGCTAAACAAGAAAACCTGAGGCCACCGTGTGTCTTCCTCTTAAATCTGGGGACTGTCAGTAAGGCCAGCTGAGACGAACGAAGGCTACGAGAAGGAACATAGGGGTGAAAAAGGGAAGAGATAAATGAGGGGCCTCCGCCTGCAAGGGATTTGAAAATTATGCAGCCTAGTTTAAACTTGCAGCGTGCAGTGACCGGAAGCCAATGTAAGCTTTTCAAGAGGGGACGGACATGTAGATGTCTGGGTTGGTGAAAAATGAGGCAGGCGGCCTGGTTTTGGATCAGCTGCAGTCTCTTGGCTTGGTAGTCAGGGATGCCTACATAGAGCGCGTTTGCGTAGTCACTTCGTGAAATGACTAACGCAAGCAAAGCCAGAGTGAGGGCCTCGGAGGTGAGGAGGCGGGAGATTTTACGGATCTTCCTGAGCTGGAAATGGCTGGAAGACACTACCGCACTGATCTGGGACTTCATTGAGAGGTCACTGCTGATAATGACCCCCAGGCTTTTTGCTGAATTGACTGGGCAAGGGGGACTGCCCAGTCTTGTCGGCCAAAAGGAAGGTTGCCACGGGTTAGGGAATCCCCCGACAAGAACCAGCTCGGTCTTGTCTGGGTTGAGCTTGAGATGGTTTAAGCTCATCCAATCACTGATGAAACAGAGGGTGGTTTGGAAAGTGGAAATTGACTGATCCGAGGGGTCGATGGTAAAGACCAGTTGGATGTCATCCGCGTAATTAAACGCGGTGACATTCAGGCTGCGGAGGGAGCGGATCAGGGGAGCCAGGTATAAATTAAAAAGAAGTGGGGACAGGGAAGATCCCTGGGGGACGCCACAGGTTAGCCCAACCTGGTCAGCTGAAAACTGGGACAGCCTGACCGCTTGTTTGCGGTCAGACAGGAAAGAGTGGACCCAGTCAAGGGCGATGCCCCGAATGCCGGCCTCTCTGACACGGTCGACAAGGATACCATGGTCGACCGTGTCAAAGGCGGCCGACAGATCCAGCAGTACCAGGGCCTGACAGATGTTAGCGTCGGCCCCTCTGCGCAATACCTCCATAACAGAGAGTATGACAGCTTCTGTGGAATGCGCAGGTCTAAACCCGGCCTGCTGGGAGTCCAGAAAACCAGATTCCTCAATAAAGGAGCTGAGGGTGTTGGTGACATGTGACTCCAGCACCTTACTGAGGAAGGGAAGAAGAGATATAGGGCGAAAATTGCTCATAATCAAGGGGTCTGCCGAGGGTTTCTTTAGAATAGCCACCACCTCTGCCTGCTTAAAAGAGCAGGGGACCTCACCCATGGCCAGAGAGTTGTTCAGGAGGGCCAGGGGGGGTTTAGGGCAGATGGTGAAGGCTTCACGGAGAACAATGGGGGGGCAGCAATCGCTGTGACTCATTGTGAGTCCTTCTTCTATTTCACATACTCTTCCGATCTGCGCACTGACCATCCACCTCTCTCTAAACATTTTTTAGATGACTCTTTAGAGGAATGAGACAAAAGTGTATCAATATCCTGATTCCTGTCAGGCAGTCTAATATTATCATGGTTATACAGATTATTGCGCTTTTCAGTGGCTTCCTGTTAAGGAGACCCACCTCACAATTTAGTTTCAGCTTTGTTTTTCTTATTATTCTATTTCTTCTTTGTCAAAGACTCTGGTCCTTGCTTAGCGTTATCCTTTTCAGAATAACTCTTTAGTTGTGGATTAAAAGGTTTGGCTCCCAAATTATCTCTACCTAGTGTTGCACAGGTCTCATCAATAATTTATGGTAATTCACACTCCTGTTGTCCTGAAGCCAAATCCCTTAGATGCTGGCATATTACCATCACTGCTGCTTCCTCTTTTATATTCCTTAACATAATGACAGATACTGCTGCAAACTTGCCCATCAGTTTCATTCCGAAATCCAGAGCAGGCGCTACTCCGCAATCATTCTGAATATGTTTAAGCTCATCTGACAAAACAGCTAATGAAGGGGTACCATGTGTTCTGGTTTATACTGCAACAAAAAGTATATACCAAGTGGTGAGCCGTCCCCATAAGCAAGCATATAGTTCACGCTGTTCCTGGGGTCTCGTATGTGGAAACACTGCTTCAAGCTGACGTTTTTCATGTGCAATCCAGAACGGAATCAACCTTGCCTGATGGGAACCTTACCCATGACTGCATTAAGGGGCCGATTAAGATGTTGGTCGGTAAGCCTCCGACCCCAGGTCAGAAGCTTTCCGACTAATATCGTTGGTTTCAATTTTAATTGCCTAATTACAATCTAGGCGGTCAGAATTCAAACTGGCCGGTCATTCTGCCTGTCTTCCAACTGGCTGAAGGAGCCCGTTGGTCCGTCGGAGACTGACCCGTCATCCAAATAGGACGGTGTTTCTGCCTTTGGGATTATGATGTCGGTTTCTGACAGCCTTTCCGTGCCGGCCTCTGTGACACAGAAAGGCTATGGGAAAGCGACTTTGGGGTCCCCTGGCAGGGCACCCTTGCATCTGCGCCTGTGGTTGATGCCCTGTGGGTGCACCTATGGTGCCCCACTGTAAATATCTTTATAGTGTGGCAGGCAGCTTGAGATGTCTACCACAGGGTGCAGAGATTTATACAAACTCCCATTTCTCAATAGGTTTACAGTTGTAGCACAAGTTCCCATAGAGAAATGGGAGTATGCTATCACACAGCATGCAGTCGCATTGTAATTAGTCGGTTGGGACTGCCAATCGGAGGTCGGTCCCGTTTCTACGACAGTGTAGGGCAGACACAAGTCCAACCAACATCGTAATAAGTCCCTTAGTGTTGGCTGATGCCCGGTGTGGCCAATTGTGGTTGTGCAGGATGAGCAGTCCGTGCAGGATATAATGTTACTGGGCCTGATTCACAGAACTAACTTACTACAAAATCCTAAACTTACTACCATTTTGGTATTCACAGAAGGTACTTACTCATTTTGGTATTCACAGAAGGCACTTACTCATGTTGGTATTCACAGAATGCACTTACTCATTTTGGTATTCACAGAATGCACGTACTCATATTGGGGCCGATTCACAGAACTAACTTACAACAAAATCCTAAACTTACTACTTTTGGTACTCACAGAAGGCATTTAGTAGTCTTAGGTTGGGCTTTTGTCATAAGTTAGGATTTTGTCTTAAGTTAGGATTTTGTCCTAAATTAGGATTTTGTCCTAAATTAGGATTTTGTCTTAAGTTAGGATTTTGTCTTAAATTAGGATTTTGTCCTAAATTAGGAATTTGTCTTACATTAGGATTTTGTCTTAAGTTAGGATTTTGTCTTAAATTAAACCTAAGACAAACTTAAGTTAAACTTAATAGACTAGTCAATTGGGGTGATATTGGTCAGGAAGGCCAAGTCCTTAATATAAATAATGGCATCTAGAATGGCTCCTTTAGTGTGTGTAGGGGTCTGGCAAAGTTGTTTGAGGTCTTTGATCTTGAGAAGATTGGTGAGGAGGATGGTTGTGGGATCTTTGGAGTTGTTTAAATGGAGGTTGAGGTCTCCTAGGAAACGATTTTTAGAGTTGGATATTTAGGATTGGGTAGGAAGGTGGGATAGTTCATCAATGAAGGGATGAGGATCACCAGGAGGGTGATAGATATTATGCAAGCAAATTGAGTGGGAACCTGGAATTTTTAGTTCAGCTTCAAGGTATTCGAAGGTGAAGTGTCAGGAGTTGTTAACAAGGGAGAGCTGAAGTTCATTTTTGGAGATTATGGCTCAGCCACCTCCTGTTCTGTTGAGTCTTTCTTTTCTTAGGATGGAGTATCCTGGGAGGAGAGTAGGTCGAGCATGCTCGTAGAGTAATCGTTGAGCCAGGTTCCTGTGAGGAAGGAGATGTCAATAGATTTGCTTAGGATGGATCAGAAATTTCGATGGCATGTCTAACGGCAGAAGGACAGTTCACCAGCATGCAGGAGAGGGGTTTGTGATTGTTTTTAGGGGGAGGGCAGGAGTGGATAGTGGTGAGTTGAGGAGGGGGTCTAGGGGAAGCAGGAGAGGAGGGGATTCTGTTGGTCCCAAGGATAACAGGGATGTTAGAGTAGTGAAGTGGGGGATTGTTGATGGCTAAGCTGGGCAGGTACGAGTTGCATAGGTGAGCAAGGTCGCTGGGAAGTGCCCCTGCCCGGTGAGCTCGGTCAAGAGTCTCGGAGTCACCATCAGTGAGGATCTGACTATGAAATCTCAAATTAAATCTGTGATGTCGGCGTGCTTCTTTCATCTTCGCCGCATCAGAAAGATTAGCAGATTCCTCACTCATGCGGCCCTAGTCCAAGTTACGCTGGGTCTGGTTATCTCCAGCATTGATTATGGGAACGCATTGTATGTTGGTATTCCCCTCTACCAGTCTCATCAACTTCAGCTTATCCAAAATCAAGCGGCTAGACTGGTCTTTCGGTAGCCTAGGACCAGTTCTGCCAAGCCTCTCTTGAGGTGCCTGCTCTGGCTCCCTATGATCCAGCGCAGCCTTTTCAAGGTGGGCTGTTTGACCTACCAGGCCCTTGCCCATCAAGGCCCGGCTTTCATCTCCTCTCGTCTTCATCGATATATTCCTTCCAGAGTTCTCCGCTCCTCTAGCTCCAATTTGCTGTTTGTGTGCCCCTTTAAGAGGAAAAGGCTCGGCGGACTAAGATTCGCCTCTCAAGCTCCCCTCTTTTGGAACTCCTTGCCCTCTGACCTCTGTCTTATTTCCTCGTATCACTCATTTAGGAAGGCTTTGAAGACTTGGTTGTTCTCCCAAGCTTTTGATTGATTATTGATTGATTAATGTTTCCATCCTGCAGTCCTCTCCTTTGCCTGTCCAAAAGCGCCAAGAAGCCGTTGGTGAACGTGCACTGTATAAATTCTTTTATCATATCATATCATATCATATCATATCAAGGGTAGAGCTGGTTCATAGTGCGGCGAGGCCTGTGCACATGGCAGCGGAGAGGGATAGTGTTCCAAGGAAGTTTATAGTTAGGTGGCTGTTTTCGGTTGGGGAAGGGGGACCTTGCATGGAAGAGTGGGAAACTAGAGGTGAGGTAATTGAAATCTTCTCTAAGTCAAGAGAGTTTATTTGTTAACATCGAGAGATCGTGTGCAATGTTGCATAGAGTCTGAGTTAAAGGAGTTAGGGGGAAAAAGTTGGGGAGTGGGAGGGGAATGTGGAATGTTCTGTGTTATTGTTGAAGGGAGATCTGTTGTGTGTAGGGTGTGTGGGGCCAGTGGGGAAGGGATGAGAAGAGATAAGGCTGTGGGGTGAGAGGGTGTTGGAAGGGGGATAGGAGATTAACAACCTCTGGATAAGAGGATAGAGATATTATAAGGGAGTGAAAAGTATGGAGAAAGGTTGCGTCGGGGTTAATGGGAGTGTGAGATTGGGTGGTTGGGATGAAGGATTCAGAGAGGGAGATGGAGGGTTCGGAGGGGGCATGGACAGGGAGCCAGGAAGGGAGGGTACGGATATATGTTGCGTTGGAAAGGAGGGAGGAAATGGGTTAGGAGAATTATTAGGGGATGCGGGACAGGCTATTGTAGTGCCTGAGTGGGAGAGGTGGTGTGCAATGAGGATGTCAAGAGGTGGGAGGCTCTAGGGGAGGGAAAGATTGGGAGAAGTTGATTGGGTGATATGATTGGTATGGGAAAAGACAGCGGAGGGGGAGAGGGATGACAGTGATTGGAATATGGTAGTGGTAGGAGGGATGACAGGAGGGAGGAAGGGGTTGGAGGTAAGGGGGAGAAGGGAAGGGGTAGAGCTGATGGGTAGACGGTGGGCTAGCAATAGTTTTGCCAAAGTGGAGAGACAAGGTGCAGAAGTGGTGTTCGAAAATGGAGATGAGGGATTTGGTAGCTTGAATGAGGATGTTGTCAGTTTTGAAAACGGAGATGTCAACTTCTCCTGAGTGGTGGATGGTTTAAAACCGTAAGGAATTTTTGTTGAGTTAATGACTGGGAGATGTTGAAGGAAGATGTTTTTCCATTTGGAGGGGCGTTTAGAATAGAATATGTAGTTAGTTTTAATGGGGGGAGTGAGGCTAAGGTAATTATCATCAATAAGTGTTTCAGGGTTTCAGATTAGCAGTTTTTAGATAGATTGGGTGGGTAAAGTATGGTCCAAGAGTTGGGGCCATGTTTGTAGAGAGTAGAGTCCGGGGGTAAGAGAGCGTGGGCGAGGGGAGGCATGTTAAGTTAGAAATGGGATGGAGAGAGTTGGAAGCATGCAGAGCAGGCAGTCAGGGGCAAAATAGGGGGTGGTGGGGTGAAGAATTGGTGGAGAAGGGTGGGGGACCATGTAGGGGGTGAGGGTAAAATTCAAGGCAGGGAAAGGGGAGTCCTGGAGGGAGAGTGGGGACGCGAGCGAGGAGGCTGCGGGAAGTGCGGGGGTGTGTTGGGAGGGGACAGTGCAGAGGTATGGCAATACAGAGGGTCACAAGAGGGACAGGTAAATGAAGAGGTTGGGGCGCGGCAGGGATGAGCTGAACGTGTGAGTGAAGGGAACAAAAGAACTCACAGGTGATGAAAACAGTAGAGATTACCTAGTTAGTCATCAATGTAAGCACATTATTCAATAATATTATGTAAACAGTGAGGATAAGGAATAACAGGCTTGAGCATAATAAAAAATTACACTAGAAGGCAAAGTGTGTCATGGGTGGTGAATTTGTGTTAATGAATTGTTAGTGGCCCGTGCAGAGGGGCTGGGGATTGTGTGGTGTGTAGGCGTAGAGTGGGGGGCAGAGATTGAGAAAGGAAGCAGAGTGGGTGTAAGAAGAACAGAAATTAACAAGGGTAAAACAGGTTTGTTAGCAAATTGACTGAGATTCTTATGAAGAGATGAAGGAAAGAGCAGGGTAGGTTGGCAGTTAGAGCCAGAAAGGAAAAGCATGACATTCAAGAGGAACAGGATTTTGTCCAGACTGCGGCCGAGAGAGGTCACCTGGGAGGGTGCTATTGGTCAAGTTAAAGGAGGAGAGGCTGGGGTAGAGGGGATGGGTTTGAAATGGTCTAATTGTAGGCCGTGAAATTAGATAGCATGGGGGGAGGATTGGATGATCACCATTTTCGAATTAGTGTCCATTTTGGGGGAGCAGGACATTAAGGAGAGATTTGGAAACAAAGTGTAATGGGAGCAATAGAGGCAAGCAGATACCAAAAAAAACCAAGTATGGTGGATGCGGTAAGCAAAGCAAGCTGATAACAAAAATTAGGCATGGTGGATGTGGTAACAAACCGATTAGTGTTTGGAAGCAGTGAGGCATCTTCCGGCAAATGAGGAAAGCTTGAGTCACAGATTAAGACAAAGGGAGCCAAAGGGAAATTGAAATGCTAGAGGGGCGAACAGGCTGTACAGGCAGCAGCGTGCAATGCTGAACGCCAGCTGAGATAGGCAGGATCACCAAGTCTATTTCTGTTTTTGGGACAGCGGCTCCGTCATGGGGGGGAGTGCAGCAACAGGGAGCCAGGGTGTCCATCAGGTCTTTAAAGGATCACAGTACGGAGGCTCCATCATGGGGGGGGAGTGCGGCATTGGGAGTCGGGGTGGGCGTCAAGAGACAGTCTGGGAGGAGGCCGAGAAGAGAGGCTTGAGAAACCACCTCATGAGATCATCAGTGTGGACGCAAACCGCCACCCAGCGACTAGGCTTTATCAAGCACCTACAATGGTGGGGTGGAAATAAAAAAGACAGCTGTGGATACTTGCTGATTGAGGAGAACAATAGGCTCCAGCGTTGGACCTATGCACGCTTGGATTGCGATGCTCAACTGATGGCGCAAGGGCTCCAGTCAAAGTGCTGAGCCCCGGAGGTGTGCAAGTCAGCCAAGCAGAAGACTCATTGGCCATCCGGGACGGACTAGGCAGCGTTCGAGGTGGAAGGAGGGCTCCGGTCATGTGACGTTGAGGCGGTGCCAGCAGGAGGGCCACGGATCAGCTGGTGGGGCCTTGACTGGTGAGAAATCCAGCTCGCGTGCAAGTCGGTAAGTGGTTGGGGGGCAATAATCGGCCCATGGGGGTCCGACGTTCCCTAATACAAATAACCCAGAGGCAAACAACTTCATGGGTCTGTTAGCATCAGCGAGTTACGAGGCACGGCCGGGAGCCAGGATCAGTGAAGGCGGATGGGTATCGAGCAGTAGGGTCAGAGGAGCTTTTGCTGGAGAGGCCACTTCAGCGCAGGCCCGTGGGATTCAGGGACTCATAACAGTCTGAGCCGGAGGGATCGGATCCGGTGCCTGGATGATGAGTCTGCCAGGCGTCTAGAGGCTGGAGAGGCCAGAAGCTGCAGCGGCAGTAGTTGGTGAGGTCACCAGCATGGGTGCGTGAGAGTCGGGGACCCGCCAAGGTCTGTACCGGAGGGTCCGGTCAAGTGAGGCGTGGCACGGTCAGTGAGTCGCAGGGTCGCCAACTCGATGTTTCTCGTCTCCAGAGGGTAAGATACGGTGCAATCTTATTGTTACTGGAATAAAGTAAGATTGGTTGCAGGAAATCGACAGGATAGTGGTGGATTGCTGGGTTAGAAATGGGATTTCTACAGATTTAGTAAGCCCCGAACCTGGGAGCCTCAGGGGAGAGCTACTACAAGGCGGCCATCTTGCTTCTTGCTTGATTTGACAGTGATTTGTAACATGGAGATGTTTGTCATTACTTTGTACAGTTATTATCAGCACTGTTGTAAGTACCATCCTAAGGAGTGAGTAAGTTTTGAAAACAGGGAGAATCAGTTTTATCACAGGGAACGGTTAGAAACAACGCAACAGGGGAATGGGGTTTAAGCACAATTGCATCTATCCTAAGTGCTGCCTTGTATAATCCTATAGGTGCCGCGGACCGGAGACTCAAAATCCCCTAAATCTCCTAGGGACAAAAACTGTCCTTACTTTCGAATTTGACACAAATTGGTCCAGCACACAAATTTTGTTACAATTATTCAACAATAACCATAATTATTATGTACAAATATAAATAATTCATAGCAGACTCAGTAGTGTTGTTTGAAGCTCATTCTTTATTTATTCTTCAGTAAGACACTGTAGCCATAGCCAACGCGTTTCGTCCTTCACGGACTTCTTATGGGCAGAAAAAGAGCTCTTGTTATAGCATTATCATATGGCAATATCAGTACATCCTCTATCCGATTCTGCTTGATCATAAGTATTTTGACAGTATTCTTTCCTTTTATTTTTATTTTCACAAAGCAGATGATGAAATGCTCTCACGATGTTAAATCACTCCTGGTTGGTATTTTTGCATTTAATAGTGCATTAAAAGTGGGTTTCGGCCGGCTCCATCGCGTGGCGTCCTCCGTAACATTGGAACGGTAGCATGTTTGCTCTCGAACTTTACCATTTATCACAACCCGGTTTTAGATACTAAGGGGTCCATTAGGATGAAGGGCGGACTTTGTCCTAGCGGGGATTGGGACCGCCAGCCATAAGGGAAAGGTCCCGTGGGGGGCATTAGGATGTGCCCGCCACTGTGGCGGGCACATCCTGCATTTCTAGCATTGTGGCGGGTGGTGCTCTCAGCACCGCCCACCACAAGGCTAGAAATGCATTTCAGCATTTGCATAAGCAAAGCGGCAGGCACCGGTATATCTTATTGCATGGTGAACTATTCCTTCATTCGTGCATAACAACTCATAATTTTCTTGTTAAATAACACCAAGAGAGTTGCGTTTTGTAACTGCATCATAAACAGTTTGTTTCATAGATAGTGTACAGACTTGACTTTTATGTTTGTTTTTATTCCAGTTACAAACAGCCCCTGAAGAAGGGAAAGCATCCCGAAATGCATTGGGCAGTCTTGTTTTTTAATGATTGTATTTTCAGAAATTTATGATTTATTGTATGTATGAACAAATGAAGTGCAGCAAATTGATGTGCACAATATAGAGAGAGGCAGAATACAGGAGTGGTCTATGTATTAGTAACCAGATAATAGTAATTTTCATGACTTGAAATACAAAAAACATAAAGTTATGTATTCAAGTCAAAGTTATGAATATGTTTGATTATTATTTATGATATATTCTTTCGCAGTGCCTTAGGGGTCTAAAGAACTATTATCTTTTGCAACATATACTTTTAGCTTGGTTGACCTCAGAATACGGGATCTGCATTATCTATATTGCAAGCTCAAGGTCTAAATAAACTGGCATTTATGTTATCCATATTGTCCAATATTAAGATTACAGTCAACAGAAGCAGTTTGGCACCATCAGTCATTCAAGTCTACTTGACTACCTCCAAGGAATAGGTCTTATTAGTGCCAAGTTAATTTGTGTCAGATATTTTCTAACCAGTAGATACCAAACCATTTAATTTAGGATCTATGTGCATGGTTCCCCTGGGAATGTTAGTCTCTCATGGTGTTCCAAACATATATGTCTCTCCTTTGACCTACTCATCTTTTTCAGATTCTCCTGAATTTTTTAATATATCTGGATCCAAGTCAGGCTAAATATAAAAAAGTTTATTTTGAGATTTTGCAATCAGAGTATGTTTGAGCTTACAGAAAAGCAAACATTTAGATAATATTAGTGAGAAACAAAGGATGAGCATTTGGGTCTGACTTTCAGTCCTTGGATCATACTCATGTATCCAGCTAGGCTTGATGTGGCAAGAACTCTAGATTCAAAATTGCTATGGAAAGCTCATTGAAACTGCAGATCAATGAGGAAATATTAAAACACTCCATTTGCCTTACGGTCAACCAATGTATTAACCTGTACTCATCTTAAGCGGTCCCTTGCTCACTTTGCCACTGGATTCAAGCTAGCCTGGCTGATGAGGAGTGTTACCCTGAATCCGGTCCCAGGATACAGGTATCCAGTTCAGGGAAGACCTAGCTTGGCAGTTCGAGCTGGACTTTTCCCATAAGGCACAGGGTCCAGACTGTTTTGCATATAGCTGGGTCTGAACTCAGGTGGCAAATGAGCTAAAGAACGATGGTGGATTCAACCTTGATCTGTGTCTGGGGGTGAGTATCTGAAAAGTTTCAGCTCTCCGTCCATCATCTTCTTGTGTTTGCTTTGGGATTAGGAGGCCCAAAGAAAATATATAATGAAGCATCCTGAACACAGGAAACGTTGTGGGATCAATGAGCTACACAGATGGTTTTCCCTTGCAGTCTTTCTAATGGGCATGGCTTCCAGATCGTAGGCATTAAGCATTTTTGAATGTCGATCTGATTGCAGAATTTCTGTAGGTTCAAGGGTCCAATTATTTTCTACATTGGACAATTCAATCAGAAAACTTGGCTGTATTGATGACTCATATCTTTCAAGACAACATCTGAGCTAGCATCTTAATAAACATGTTGTATGTTTGTTTCTGGTAATTGCAACAATAAAAGAAATTAAGACAAACTTTGGATTAATTCATTCAAAGAGGATATACCCATCTGAATTTGTGAAATCATTTCTGTGTGCCCTAGGGTTCCTTGGAGCAATGATATATAGGTTGTGACTTCCCCAGGATATTTGTATAGGTTACTGCTAGTCCATCAGTTTGCTTTTTCTTCGTGCACTTAAATGTACTGAGGAATATCAATTTTCAGCAGTTGTTGTCATGTATCCACTATCTACCAAATCATTGCATGATGTTAGCTCTTCACTTATAGGAACAATGAAGTTGACCAATCTCCTCTTTGTCTTTACTCCTCAAACTCAAAAGGAGTACTCTTTGTCTGTCCCATGCACACAAACACCTCCTCAGTTACATCCTTTGGCTTGATTGAGCATAGTCTAAGCCAACCTCATTTTTAGGACCTCATACATGTTCTTCTATATTGTGGTGTTATTTGTTATGGCTATATCTTTCCATGGAGTCTGTATGTTTTTCAACTGAGCTAGACATTGATACATTTTCTTGTGAGTTGTGCAACAGAAACAGAAATTGAATTGCTCTTTCAAAGGTCTCCTTTAGACCTGATGTAGGTACCAATTGCAATGTGAGCAGAGGTTAGCAAGAAAGAGTCACTGTATAGTGCCTCAATGCCATGGTTTCTAGAATCCAAGAAACGCTTCCTCTTTCCCTCTCTCTGTGCATCCACCTTCTTTCATCTATGTCGGACGGCTTTTAGGATTGTATTTATCAAAAGCTATGTGCAGAGGCAAATACTTAAAATGTAAATGTTACATCTCCATAGTTAATGATTACTAAGGTTTCAATAAAATAATATGTTTATCTTCATGTGCTTTATGATGAAAGATCACGCACCCAAAAGGGCCAACATGGGGATGCAATTGGTGCTATGGGCATGATCAGTTGTTAGCATGGCCAATGTCACACAAACATCAGTATTACACAAATTCTTCTTGGTATCACATGTATATTGTTCTCAGTGGGAAAACTGATTCCATGTTAAGAACCTCTTTCTCCTTCCAAGTGATTGTAAAAAATGAGTGTTCCATCCCGATTCCCACCCTGAAAATGTAGCTTTGGGAATTGCTAAAGTATTTTCAGAATGGGAAACTACCTGCAACAGGTATGCACATGTCAACAATATCACAAGTTGGTGGGTGATCACCTACTTTTACAAAGTAACCCAACCAAAAAAACACCCACAATCCTCCCCATTAACTAAAATTACGAATGCCAATTTACTCATGCTGGCAGGTTTCCCATATTTGTAAGTACATTCTGTTAATCAGTGCATTGTTTTTTTGCATTATTGTGAAATTCAGATGCGCAAAAACATTTATGACTCTGAGGGGCATATTTACAAGCCCCTATCACCGCAATAAACCATTGGCCTTATTTATATGGCCCTCTTTCACACAACACTTAGGGGCTGATTACGATGTCGTTCGGAAACGCTTCGGACCGAATCGGGTTCAGAATCATTTTCAACCGAATCGGGTTCTGCGAGTCTATCCGACTGATTATGATGCTTCTCAACATCATTCGGTCGGACTTGCATTGACTTCAATGGGAGCCTGTGTTGTGAAAGAGAATACAGGCTCCCATTGAAAAAAGGGGTGGCTGGGAAAACCTTGCACCCTGTGGCAGGCACCCCATGGTGCCTGCCACATTGTGCATGGTTGGAAAGAGGGGTCCCTCTGGTGCCCTCACGTGCCCCAACTGGATGCCTCCGGGTGAATGGAGGCATGCTACAGGCCCCCAAAGACAGATTCCAACAGCTGTTTCGTGTTGGGCAGACCAAATCAGAACGACTGTCCGAATCTGTCATCGTAATCACTCGTTCTGAAACAGTGTCCATAAATCTGTATGATTCGGCTCCGAAAGACTTGGCTTGTCCGAATGCCTTGGGGAAATGAATCGGACAGCCCGAACAGTTTCAGGACATTGTAATCGGTCATTTGGAAATGTGTGTGATTCTGTTGGAAACATAGGTTCCGAATTGGATCCTGAGATACTGAATCCTATTCAGAGCCTTTCCGAACCACATCGTAATCGGCCCCTTAGCGTGAAAGGGGTGCACAATGGGTGTTGTGGTGGGCATTCCACCACAACACCAATTAATTTTGACGCTGCCCATTATTTACAAGGTTGGCAAAAATAAGAGACAGCACCAAGCTTAAGACCAGAGAAAGCCTGAACTTAACATGGCAAAACAAGGAGAAATGTTTTATTTCTCCTAGTTTTTGCTGTTTAAACTTGTGCTGCATTGTGCAGCACACATAGAAACAGCAAATTGCCATGATTGATTGTTTGTGTGCAGGAAGGTGTCCCTTCCCTCACATAAACAATCATTTAAAAAATTACTATTTGCAACTTCTATGTGCGCTGCACAATGCAGCAGACATAGAAGTAACAAATTGCCATTCTGGATTGTTAATGGTCAAGAAGGGACACCTTCAACGCAGTCACCCTTGAACTATGGTGGAAGGATGCCTGCATTGGCGCTAGGCAGCTGAATTTAGCGCCAGCGCAGGCAGAAATGCATCAGTGCACCGTATAATTTTAAATATGTAGCATCACTGTGTTTCTAAAATGTTGCAGCGAGGCATTGGTAGTTTTGGAGCTAACCCGCGCTTTGCCACTTTCTTATACATATGCCCCATAACTATTAAAATTGCTGTCACTGCAATTTATTTAGCTCAGTTGGGTCTGCATGAATACACTGCTTAGCTCCTATGAGTAAATTGCTGCCTCCATGAGGCGTCACTGACTACTCAGTTCTACAACCCTCAGGAATGTCATAAAGGAAGGACAGTAGGGGCTCTTTGCCTCAATCCCATGCTTTTTTTAGGGCCCAGCATACTTTGTACAAAATATACTAATATAATAAAAGAGCAGGCCTGACCCCTTTCCTCATGCAGCAAATTGTTTTCATTCAATGGTTAGCAGTTGATTGCTTCTCTTCCGCAGTGGGTTACATTCATGTCAGTGCGCACTGCGTGACCAATCATTCTCTGGTCACAAAATGTCAACTGCTAACCATTTAATAAAAACAATAAATTGCCAACAAATCAAAAAGCAGGTTTGCTACATATAAAAACGAACAATAACTTCATCACTATGAGCAGATTGAAATATCATACTGACGTTCAGCAGCCCTTTCAAGGAGAAGTTGGCATTTGCAGTCCACTGAAGGACAGGAATAGACGAAAAATACAATGAATACCGCACATCCCAAATGAACTAAAACTGGCTGAAAACAGTCTATAAAGCAGATGCCAGAGACTTTTCAAACAGGAGATATGAAATAAATCCGACGTTGTAACACTGACTAATTTGCGTTCAATGCAGTTAAAAATATGTAATAAGCAGTGGCAAATAGAATTTGAAGGCGGTGGGGGGGAGGGGGTAGCGGGGCAGGGGGGAATGAATTAAAAACTAAACTACGGGTTGTGGTGCCAGGGGATGAATGAAAAATTAAAACCCTCCCTGCGCATTTCTTACGAGAAATTAGCATTCGCAGGCTTGCACACATGCGCAGTATTCATATCAGTATTTCTAATGGCGAAGAAGAGGAGCAGGGCAGCCCGGGGACGCCGCAGTTAAAAGGTAAGTCTTTTTAACTTGCTTTAATGTACTCTTATGTTATATTATTAATATAGGGGTGGAGACGGGCGGCGGGCCAACTCCGCTCTGCTGTGGAGTGTGCTGAGTTTTGCCTACTCCTTGTTCTCCACGGAACGTATGCAAAACTCCACGCACTCCACAGGCAGAGCGGAGTTCTCCGCCCACTGTCAGAAGAAGCCAGTCATCTCTGTTGCAAGTCTATGTTAATGGCAAATTAGGGACGAGATCTATTGGATCATTAATTCTGCCTTAACTGCATAAACCTTTTTGCCAGTTTGAAGTTGATCATTCTCTGCAAGACATCCTTGATTACCCCCTTTCTACTACTTCATCTACCTTTAGGGTCCAGTTTGGCCGTTAACTTCACACTGCCACTTACTTGTCTACATGGCAACCATCCTCATACTACAACACCTCATGTTTTGGAATTCTCTCCCAAATTTCTCCTTTCTTTTTTTAAAAATAATGATTTTTGTTAATTTCGATTACTAATACAGTGCAGGTCATAATGACTGTTTCTTTGAAGCAAGAGTCAGGTAACAACAAAGTAAAGACATGCATAACAACGGCATTATATGGTACAATTTCTTATCAAAGTCGGTTCCTATTCTTCTCCCCACCTGCTAGCTCGGTAGACGGGGAGATACACATCTCTAGCTCAAACTTCTACATAGAACTTACCTTACCAGGGCCACGATACACACACGATACACATCTCTTCTCTGTATGAATTCCATTTTCCCACTTTTTGGGGCAGCCTCTACTTTTAAAAACTCTTTCTCTGCAATCATACATTTGTCCATGGTGTTCACCCTTTGTTGGTGGGTGCTCTGCCCCCATCGCAAAGCTATATTACGTTTGGACAATGTGAACTCCAATGTGGCCCATTATTGTTCTATGCTAGTGGGGTCTGTTCCATCCCATACATTGAGGAGTCCCAGTTTGTGTGTTAGTGTGATCCCTTTCCCCATTGCATTTCGCATTTGTCATGTGATCATTTCTCAGATGGTGCTATGTAGGGGCAGCTCCATAGGATGTGTTGGAATGTTGCTTCCTCCATGTAGTGTCGGAGACAACGTTAGTTTTTCCTGTGCCCTAGTTTAGTTATCGTGGCCCTGGTAAGGTAAGTTCTATGTAGAAGTTTGAGCTAGATATGATGGAGTCTGAGTGGTATGGCTGCCTCACAGGGGGACATCAATGCCGTTTGCCACTCGTCATCCTCGAGCAGCCCAAAGGCTTCCTGCCAGTGATCACGAGTCATGTGAGCGGGTCGGGTAGGTTATTTCACAGTTTTTGGTATGTCAGGGATATAGCCTTCTTGGTCATGGGCTCGGACAATAGCCTATCCTCTAATGAGGATGCTTCCTTGAGATAAGTGCATGTCAGACTTGCATATATGGCAATACACTTCCTGTTGGGCTAGATGATATTTCTTTTACAGGTCTGAGAAATGGAGAATTAACCCTCTTTTCTACAGGTTACCCACAGTGGAAATTCCGATGGTGTCCCACTTGTTGAATCCCGGCTGCGCGCTCAGCGTACCCAGTTGCTGTGTTGACCACAGTGGGGTAGCTTGGGTTATTGTTTCGTGCCATCTGTGTGTTTTGTTTTCATGGTGCCAAATGTCAACTGTTAGGGATGTAGGGCTGATGTAGTGGCCTTTTTTAGGTTTGGAGTATAGGGCCCATTGTGTCCTTCCTTTCCCAATTGGAGTCTATCCAAGTGAAGTGCAGGTTCTGTCAGGGGGCAGTGCACCCAATGATTAATAACAACTAGCTGAGAAGCCCAATAATAGAGTCTTAAATTGGGAAGTGCTATATCTCCATCGAACCAGCTTCTTCTTAGTTTATGTGTGGCAATATGTGGCGTCTTGCAGTCCCAGAGTAGTATTCTGAGTTCACTGTCAATGTTTTTGAAGAAGGCGTCGGGGACCTTGAATGGACTGTATTGTAGGATATATAAAAAACGCAGCAGTGCCAGCATTTTAAACAGCGCTGCATGTCCTAACAGGGACAGGGGTAGTGTCCTCCAATGACGCACATCATTTTGCAGTCTGACATGGGGATTTGCTAGATTTTTGTGTAAAAAAACTTCTGGGTTCAGGGTTGTATACATACCCAGGTATCGGAAACCCCCCTCTCCGATTGTGGGAACACATTCTGATGGCAGTTCTGCATTTGATCCATGGAGTGTGTAGATCACTGATTTGGACCAGTTAATTCTGTAACCCGAATATTTTCCAAAATTCGTGATGATGTAGAGGACTCTGTTTATTGATCTTCGCGGCGACACTAGGTACAGGAGGTTGTCCTCGGCTTATAGGGATATTCTTTCCTCTTGTCTCTCCACGCACTTTAAACCTCTGAGCAGTGGATCACCCCGTCCCAGGTTACGAGTGGTTCCAGCATCATGGAGAATATCAGTGGCAAATAGCGGCACCCTTGCCTTGAACCTCTCCTCAGCGGGAATGGCCGTGAGGTGTGGTTGTTCACTCTGGGTTGTCGCTTAAGGTCGGTGTAGAAAAGGTTAACCCATTTAAGAAATATGGGGCCGAAACCCATTCGGTGCAGGACTTCAGGTAGATAGGACCATTCAGTTGTGTTGAATGTCATTTTTGCACCCAATGATAATAACACAGAGTCTTCTGCCATTGCGTTTTTCCTACCCTGGACGTTATGTAGTCGATGGATATTTAAGGCCATCTTGCGGCCAGACATAAAGCCTGATTGGTCTGCATGTACTATCTTGGCAATGATAGGGGTGAGTCGGGAGGCTAATATCTTAGTGAGGATTTTGGCCTCGACATTTATCAAAGAGATCGGTCAGTAGGAGTTGCAGTCTTTGGCTGGATTCCCCTTTTAGTGTATAACCACTATTGAGACCAGCCTTTGGTCTTTGAGTAGAGCCCCCTTCTTGTTACTTTTGAGGAACATTTCGCATAGGTGTGGTGCAGTCTGGGATGCAGTAGCTTTGAGGAATTCGATTGGGAGTCCGTTAGGCCCCATTGCCTTCCCTGATTGTATGTTGTTGATTGCTGAGCGGATTTCTTCGTTGGTAGGATCTCCCTCAAGTGAGTCCCTATCTTCGGGGGAGAGGGTCAAAAGTGGGATATCTGCGAGCAGTTGTTGCAAGTCTCTTGCAGTGGTTTCAGCGATCAGGGTATAGAGCCTTTGTAAATGCTAAGCAAAAGCCTCTGCTATCTCCTGTGGATCTCTGATGACATGGGTACCCTCGATTTGTAACATGGCCTCTTGCTCCCATTTTTCTAGCCAAGCAAGCAGTTTTTCCCACTCTATCTCCCATTTTGAATAATTTATATTGAGTTGCCAAATATTTGGCTTTGGCTTTGGCAGCCTCTGTCACCAGGGCTTTGTATTCAAGATGTTTAATGTGTATTTGTTTGCTTCATTGGGGGTCTGCGTGTACTCTATCTCACTTGGATCTTGCGCTCGAGTTGGTCTATTTTCCCCCTCATTTCCCTGGTATGCCCCACTTGGCATGCTAATGCTTGACCCTTTAACACTGTTTTGAAGGCCTCCCATATTATTTGTGGTGATTTCACTGAACCCAAATTTTCTTTGAAATAGAGGTCTGTTTGTTGTATCAGGGTATCTTTTATATTTGGGATTTTGGGGAGCCATGGATTTAGTGTGATGGTGTATGTACATCGTAGGGGTTTTTTTATTGAAGAGGGACGCGTGGAGCAGGAAGGAGAGCGGCCAGGCAGGGGAGGTGCGAGACACGCAGGTAAGCGCCTTCTTTTTTTAAATTTTAAAGAATTTGGGAGGATGGAGGGGATGACTAACTCTGTTCCACCAAGAAGTCGTAGTTTTGCCTACCTCAGCATTCGCAACTGAGCTCGGCGTAGGCAAATCTCTGCTAACTCCGCTGGCGGAGTGGAGTAACCCGCCTAGGATTCCTACGCTGATGACACCCAGCTCATCCTCTCCCTCACGAAAGGCCCCAAAACGACCAGACTCAGCTTCAAAGAAGGATTGAAAGACACTGTAGCTTGGATGAGCAGCATCTGTCTGAAACTCAACTCGTAGAAGACTGAAGCCTTCGTCCTTGGACCCACCCCCACAGCTTGGGACAACTCCTGGTGGCCCTCCGCCCTCATCAACCTCCCCACCCCCACAGGCCACACCTGGAACCTCTGCATCATACTCAACTCCTCCCTCACCATGACCCGACAGATCAATGCTGTTTCCTCCACCTGCTTCTACACCCACTGCATCCTCTGCAAGACCTTCAAGTGGATACCCCCAAAGCCAGAAAGACCGTCACCCACGCACTCATAACAAGCAGATTGGACTACGGAAACACCCTCTATACTGCAATAAACATATCGTTGCTACAAAATCTCCAGAACACTGTGGCCAGACTCATCCTCAGCACCCCACGACAGGAGTACATCACCCAACACCTGCGAGACCTTCCCTGGTTCCCCGTCGAAAAGAGAGTCACGTTCATGCTACTCACTCACGCCTACAAATCGCTCCACAACATCAGACGCAAATACCTCCACAAAAGAGTATCTTTCCACATACCCAAAAGGAACCGCCACTCCGACAACCTTGCTCTAGTAGAAACACCTGGCCTCTGCAGAACCAGAGCGGATAGAAGAGCCTACTCCTACACAACAGCCAGAACCTGGAACGAGCTCCCTGTCAACATCAGATGCTCCCCTACTCTGCACACCTTCAGGAAGAGCCTCAAGACCTGGCTCTTCTTCTGCCCAGAGCTGCATCCCCCCCCAGCGCCTTGAGACCCTCACAGGTGAGTAGTGCACTCTAAACCCCCTGATTAATTGACGTTGTTTTCCTGTGAGGGAGGAGATTTCAATTCGGGGAAGAAATTAGTGGTTTTGGTGCTTCGTTCGTGTTGTTTGTCTGTTGACCTGGCTCTTTGAAGTGATGTGCAATTGCTCCCCTTTAGCTTGCAAACCTCTGTTCTTGGCTGTTCATGGCAGTGTGTTGCTCTAGGCATCCGGTAGTCAGGTTGTGGGCTGACGTCTGCACCCCCACCCCACAGACCAGCCTAGTGTTTGCTTACCAGCTGCGATCGTTGTGACTCTGGATCGTGTCTTTGCTCTGTGCACTTCTATGGGGCGGCCATGTACAAGCCACAGCTCAGGGTATCCTGCTTTCTCTCCTGCTTTAGTTGGTTGCTTGTTAGCACTTCAGAATGTGTCTGCACTTAATGTTATGTGCAGGGCAACAAATTATGGGGCACAGTGTGGTTCTGCAGTCTGATGTGATGTGGCCGTCTTGTATGGGTGAAGGTAGGTTGACACTTCTGTGGTTGTTGCCTATTGATGCTATTATTTGGAGTGGTTCTCAGATCCAGCTCCACTATGTGCTACACCAGTCACTACACCCCCCCCCCCACTTCACCAGGGGGTCTGGTGGCCTCTGCTGCCAGCCGGTGGCGTGATCCAGGCACTCCTGCATGCACCACTGCGGGGCAATATGACATCTCCTAATGCAGGTCTCGGGGTGAGGAGCAGGTTGCCTGCATTGAGACGGTCTTCTCATTCTGGCTTCAGCGGCACGCAGCCCTCAACTAAGCGCTGCGAGGCCTCCGGGTAGTTATGCGCTATACAAGTGCAATTTTTCATTTCATTTCATTTCCCTCGCAGGCTGCACCCTCCAGCACCGACTCGACTATCTTGGCGCTGCAATTCCCCCACTCAGCCCGACTCTGCGCCGCTCGCACTCACCGACCGCCATCAGCTGGGGCCACAGTTCTTCAATTCGATGAGACCACACAGACTGCACCTTCAGGCCCCTCCTGGGTAAATCAGATCCTTGTACTCCCTTGAGGTATTTGTTGCTGAAGCGCAGCACATCATCGTGGGCTCAGTTCTGGGCTCTGTTGTGGTCACTATGTTGCTTCCTTGCCACTGTGCGCTCCGGAGCTTCGCAGTAGACACCCAGTGGCCGTCGACAGCCAGGCCAGCAAAGCTTCTTTTTTATACACCCACAATGGTTCTGAAGTTCCAGCCCCTTCAGGTAGGTAAATTCGCGGACTCTGATTGTGTTTCCATTATTTAAAAATAGTTCTTCACCTGCTGCGCTACAATTATTCATGCATTTGCTGATGGTAGTGCAGGTCGACGGCCTTGATTCCTCCAACTTTCGATGTTAACCTATCGAGCAGCTTACCATTATCATGCCGCTCCGAGCCAGCCACTAGTCACCAACTCATGTGGCTGGACATCAGCGACATGGTGTCTGAAGCAGCCTGGTCAGTCAGCATCGGTTGTGGTCCCCAGTGCCCAGTGCTGGTATGTGCCCCTGGGTTGTGCCTCCTACAACGTCCGGTGGCAATCGGTGGGGCCACTGCCCAAGCACAGTGCAGGAGTCACCGTTGTTCACCTTTGCGGCCCAGCTAGGCATTCAGGCCTGCCAACGCCGCCTTTTTCTTCACCTCTTTGCAGCAGCACAGTTCGGATTTAGACTTTGTTTTTCTGCGCTTCGGCTTAAATAAATCGCTGGTGATACCGCCCGTGGCACCAAGGACTTTTGCTGTCAATTTCTTCAGGATTTTTAACTGGATTTATGGCGTATTTTGGCAGGATTACCGATGAGGATTCTGGAGCCACACTAGTAAGCGGCCATTCCCTTCGGTGGTTGGTCACGGCCCCCAATTCCTCCTTTCTTGAGGTGTGCACGTGGGACTTGACCTGGTGTATAGGTTTTGTCATGGATGTTAGGAAGATGTGTATTATTGGCTAAAAGAAAAATTTCTTACGAATAATTACTTTATAACAAAACATTATGGTAGGAGCATTGAATTATATTAATTGCTTTATTAAATAAATCAACAACCACTAACTAGATCCCTGTACAAACAGTAGTTTTGCAAACACCTAGGGCCTCATTATGATGTTGGTCGGAAAGCATTCTGACCGACTCCTTGTCGGAATAATTTCCGACTGATTTGGGTCAATCAAGGGGAGCATGTGTTCGACTGACAACACAGGCTTCTATTTAAAAAAGGGGTGGTTGCGGAAAACCTTGCACCCTGTCGCAGGCACCGCATGGTGCCTGCCACACTGTGCATGGATAGAAAGAGGGGTCCCATTGGTACCCCCACGGGCCCTAACCGGAGGGCTCTGGGTGAAGAGGGGCCTGCTACATGTCCAAAGTCAATTTCCGACAGCCGTTTCGAGTCGGACAGACAGATTCAAAAAGGTTGTCCGAATCCAACATCATAATATGTCGGTCGGGAATGCAGTCCATAGACCTGTACGATTCGGCTCCGACGGATTCAGAGTCCCTGAATAGCAGTCAAAACCGAGTCAGAATGACTGACCGGTTACCTTTTCGTCATAATCAGTCGATCGGAAATGTTTCAGAGTCGGTCGGAAACATAGGTTCTGACATGGTTAGGAAAATCCAAATGCCGTTCGGATCCTTTCCGACCGACATCTTAATCAGCCCCTTAGAATCTTTTCTTCATGTCTACTATGAAAGCGGCAACAGGACACCTTATGAGCCATGCTGAAACATATGAGAGAAAAACAAACCAGGAAATTGTGAAGACATAAAAGTTTCAAAGACTGCATCAGCAGAAAAGAAAGTAGAAAATGCAGGATGCTTGTCATGGAAATAAAATGAAAGGAAGGGTATGGGGCACGCAGGGGCTAATGGAAACCAACCTTAGTCTTTGAGACCTTTTACTCCTGATGTCCTGGTGCTTGACCTACTGGGGATCCCGCTCAACTGGGCCAAGTACCCCTTCTGCACTAGAATCTCAGTGGTAGCTGTGCTCAAGCAGCCCAGTCTTCCTTGGTGGGAGATGCAGATACAAGTCAGTGAAAATGACTCATTACTCAAATTGCAAATAACTTAATGTTCATCCAAATACTTGCTTTTATAAGAAAATGTTGTAATTTATTTTTAACTCTATACATACAAAGAAATGAGACATTACAGCAACACAATCCCTTTAAGGTTGGGGCTCTAGTAGTTGTCAGGTGAATCCCTGTCCCATACTCCTTTATGTAACGTGCTCAAGGTTATTCCTCATTCACTGGTGCCTGCATCAGGGAATGCAAACTATTGGGCCATATTCAAGAGATCTCCATTCTGATTATTTAGGAACTTAGTCAAAACCATTTGCATCCCGTTCCCCAGGACCCAACTGGTCGAGTTCTTGTCCTACCCACTCTCGCAGCATATATGAGTTCAGCGATGCAGTAGGTGCCTTTAAACGTGCACCCGAAAGTCCTGCTCAGTTTGAAGAGGTCGGGCCGCTCACGACTCTTGTTAAGCATTCAATGGCACAGGCTCTCTCTCCAGAGCGGCTCTGCTGACAGTCCCTCAGATGTTTGACCGCTACTTGCTCGCGAAGAGGCAGTGACCTGCTTGGTTCAATGGGGGTGGGGAATTATTTCTTCTGCTCCTGACTGGAGCCAGCGAGGAGGTACATCATCCACGGTGTCTCTGGCAGTCCTCTGCAGTGAGTCGGGGCAGTTCACTCACAGCACGGCTCCAACCCTCAAGTCGTAGCCTCTCATTCGGTCAGCGGCCCAAATCCATTCACATTGTTGGTACTGGCTACCCTTCCTGGCATATGGGGTGGCAGCCGTAAGCCTCAGCGCCCCTGCCCAGACAGTCACAAGTCTTGACATTTCTGGAAATTATACTGTACAGGTGCCCCCCTCTGGCACACGGAGTTACCTCAGAGTGGAGATACCTGTGTAGAAATACCTGCATGCCGCTCAAAACATGTTTCAGTCTATGGCAGCCCTCTCCTGGCATTCGAGGGTTGCCAGAAACAATCCTGCACATGGGCCGCAGCCCGATCTGTCCACAGTTAAATCCTCATATCTCAGACAGAGAGTCCTCATGGTAGGGCTTCTCATTGGACCTTGCTCCCTCCAATTCGCTCCTCTACCTCACAGGGTGAATTGGTCTTGTGCTTCAGACTCCAGGGCAGGTGGTCTTGGTTAACCTGAGTGATGTGCCCTCAAGAAGCAGGGAGACTAGCAGACCGTGGCCCCATGTCCCCAGTCTAGATCACAGGCAAAAGTCTTGCAGAGCTTCACCTTCACTCACAACTCGTCTGGCTGCTTGGCTAATAACACATTTTTGAGTACTCAACCTTGCCTTCTTCTAGTCGTTAACCAGACGCCAAATGTCATTTAGGGCCTGGGTCTTTGAAGTTTTATGTCAGGGTTCTGCTTATTTTGAAGTTATTACTTCTCCTTTTTTTCTTCCTTCATGAAAGAGGTCTGTGAGAGCGAGGATAGCTTCAAAGCTGATTGTCCACAGCATATTTTATGGAAGGGACCAGAGTTTACACCTGGATGTCAGACACAGTAGTATGTGCATCAAAGAATTAATCCCAGACCCCGAACCCTACTCTTTATGATTCTCTTATCAGCCTCAACTCTCTTCCTGAGATGTGTCCAGACCCCATTCTTGTGATCTATTAATGAATCATAGAGCAGTCTTTTGGGATGTAAAGGGAGTCTCTTCCTTGCCCCCAGTGTTATCCCCCAGCTCACAGGAATGCAGCAATACACAAATCTGTTTGGGGTGTTTCCTCTCCTCACATGTTTACCAGGCTGGCCTGGGCTTCCCAAAATAGAACTCGGGGTCCTCCATAGAATGTACCAGGCATATTTACTCAGTGTAGATTCATAGCATACTTTCTGTTCAGCACTAACATCTCTATGCATTAGACTCTTACATGTACACATGGATTCAGTACACACTCTCAATCTGCGCATCCTGGTCAGTACTGAAGCTTACCCGTATTCAACCAGGGTGTGCTTATTTTAAAACGCAAGCACTGCCAGCACACACACTCAGTATGTGCACTGCACAACTCTGCACCCTTCCTGAAAAGCAATTATACACCCAGCACATGCTTCAGCCACACAATCACTGCACAGCACATCTCTCATGTAATCTATTCCTCTCTGCATACATGCATCTAGTACATGCACTAACCACACATGCACTGCACGATACAGCTTCATCCTTGTAATGTACCCTTCCCAGTCACACACACAACTAATGTAGAGTCACTGCTCCTGTGCAGCACTCCACATCTACCTGATGTAGGCCAATGGTGAGTTAAGCACACAGCAGCAGAACTTTTAACAAGCTTAGTGAGCCTGTAGGCCCCACTCAAAAAGCCTCTGTTCACTACTACTGATCACTACATGGTATGCTGCCACCACCGTGCTCGTGCTGCTTATCTTTTGGTGATGGCAGTACCCTTCCACCACTATGAGTGTAGCACTTTGGGCGCCCCTACCGGTCCAACAAAACCACAATACGTGAGACAGGCCTGTGTCAAGGTGCACATGCATGCTCGTGTTCACCCATGTCAAGCATTAGGGATCCAGACAACAGTACCGTTGGTCACTCAGGGCAGGGATAACCGTCTCTCACCATGCAGAGGACTTTTCAGTCGCAACAATATGCATACAGCACACTAATTTGAATGAAATATGAAAGGCAAACTAATTTAAAACTGTGAGGAATACCTTGTAATTAATGCAGGGTTCCACAGCTTCCAACATCTACCGAAATTAATCACCCTGCCCGAAGGATAAAGAAACAGGTGGATTACAAACAATTTTGACATTTGCACCACATTAATGGCCCATGTCAAAGGGCTACACAGCCAGTATTTCTTGATATATGCGTAAATTGATAATGCCAAAAAACATAAAACTAATGTCCAGCAAATAACCTTTTTACACAGCCATGGACATTTGGAACAGAGCGCTCTGGAGTAGGGAAAGCACTGCGACCTCCATACATCCTTCAATTTAATAAGGATTTCTCTTTTGCCTCCATTTATTTATGATCACTTAGACTTATTGCGGAAAGCGGGATCACTTTCGAGTAAAGAAAAAGGACCATTCCATTTTTTTCACACATTTTTTATGCGAAAGAAAGTACAAGATTGTAAAATATAGAAATCGCAGCAATGATTTACGGTACTTGCAGTTAATGTTTTAGATATGTTTTGTTGAAAACAGTATTCATCTAAGTGCAACACTTTGCTTTATTTGACCTTAAATGTATGGGGGACATTATCTGCTGGAAGAAGAGGAAGGATCAGGAGAGCGGATATAATAAAATATTCCAGCCAAATTTACAGCAGAGGTTTCATAAATAATAAAAATGAAGACATTTAGAAATGATTATGCCATGTCCAAGGCAAGTTGCTTCACTGCGCTTTCTATGGCTGAAAATGAAGCCCATGTGAAACGATGATCGTACCGTCGTGTTGTGACTTGTGAGTATACATGTTGGAATGAGTGATGTAGCTTTGCACCCTTGCGACACTGAATTGTATTTTCGACTGCATTTGACTCTGTTGATCATGGTTTGTCTAGAATGTCTTGATACAAATAAAAGGCTTTGTTAGCTGGCGAATCAAAATCATCTACTTATAAAAACAATTTCTCCTGCTATTTGTTACAGCCAAATTTTACACCAAGAAGTTATTAATAACTTTCCAGCTGTTTGTACCGATCTCCCTCATTGGGGCCGAGATCTCCCCACAAAAAGTAAAGTGGGATTATAAGAAAATGTATTACTCATGTAGCAACCACAATTTCTGTCAAGGTGAAACAGAAGCAAACCCCGAATTAACCTGTAGTTAACCTTCTGGTAGCTTGGCGTAAAGCAGTCAGGCTTAACTTAGAGGCACTGTGTAAAGTCTTTATGCAGCCTTTAAATATGTAAAAGTGAAAACACAATGCAAGAAAAATCACACACCAATTTGGAAAAATAGAGTAAAATGTAATAACTATTTGAGATCTTAATGACAAAACTCCAATCTGTAGCGCTAGAATGTGAAATTTTAAAGATTTAAGTGAAAATAGTGCCTAAAAGAACAAAGCGCCTCTTAAAATCAAGTAATTGAATCACTGAAGAAATTAGGGAAGGTTTGAAGTAAGTTTAATCCAGAGAATAAAAGGTCCCATCCATCAAGCAACTTGAGCCAGGTGCAACTGACTCTTCTCAAGCCCACAGGATTCCATTAACATGGTGCTACTCAAAAGGTAACAGAGTTAAGCATGATAGAAACAGGAAACTGTAAGAAGAAAACATAAGCAAACAGAAATAAGCACAGTATTACACATCTTCCCTCCATATATTACAAACAAGAACAAATAAATATGCTATTAACACTTCATTACAAAGTCTTTGGACCTTGAGGTTTTACTCTAGCTCTCACATGTCTCCCCTTGAGATGCAGTTGAGAGTGTAGGAGGACAAGAGGTAGCAATTGTTGGATTCACTACAGACCCATTATTCAACAAGGAACTGTTTTTGATAACCACCACTCTTTTGAGATTCCAAATGCGAGAGTCTTCTGTCTTTATCGCATTGGTTTGACAACTTTGTGTGAAACAAACCTGAAGCTTTACGTCCCACGGTGTCCTGATCATAACCAAATCACCAACATTTACAATAGTGGTTTTAACAGCTTTCCTAGCATCCTAATTTTGTTTGTGTGCAATCATCTTTTTAGCCTCTTTGACCCTCCATTGATCATGTGAAGACAAACTCTCGCTTTTTGATTCAATATCATTCACCCTATAATGTGCTACAAGTGTATTAGGATGTCTCCTTTTCAATAAATCAAAGGATGTACATCCAGTGGTTGCATGAGGGGAGATTCTATACATCTCAACCTTTTTGTTAACCTCTTCTTTCCAGTCCAAACCGTTTTGTTTAGACATGGTTCTGGTTTCTTTTAGGACCTGACTAAAGCATTCCACCATACCATTCATCTCGGGATGATAAAGTGAACAGCGTTTGTGTCTAATGGAACAACGTTGCAAAAACTCCTCCATTTCACAAGACACAAACTGTACCCCATTATCTGTCAACAAAAGACAGGTAGACCTTCATGTGTAAAAATCTCTTTCAGAAAAGAAATAACATGTTTTGTGTCAATGCTTTTAGTAAACTTGATTTCAGGCCACTTGGAGTACATGTTTATAAGAACAAATACATAGGTCTCATAATCGTTACCATGTATGGAACCCAAAATATCCAGAGCTAGTTCTTCCCACGCTACTTTAGGGCGCTCTCTGATGACCATGGGTTGAACCCTGAGTTTGAGACATTTTTCACTTAAGGTACATGGTATGCGCTCTCTAACTACACGTTCAACTTGAAGATCCATCCCTGGCCACCAGTAATTGAGTCTCAGCCTCTCTTTAGTTTTTGACATCTATTGATGCCCTTGATGAGCTAACTCAATTAACTAACCGCAAAATACCATGGGAGGAATCAATCTTGATCCTCTTAAGAGCAAACCACCAGATTCGGACAGCACATGTCTCACATTCCAATATTTTTCTGAGTTACCTTGGATTTTTTTATTCCACCCTTCTTTGATCAAAGAACTTAGTCCTAGCAGTTCCTCATCAGACTTACACTCCTCCCACCATTTGCTTACTTTTATCCCATCATTCTCAATGTTACACACCCATTCACTCAACTCTTGGTCCTCCTAGTCCATGTTATCATCATTGGAGGGTACAAGTCTTGAAAGAGTATCAGCAATGCAGTTGCGTGCACCGGGCACATTCTCTACATTAAAATAATAACTTTGAAGAGCCACAAGCCACTTTGAAATTCTGCTCAATATTGCATCAACGCTTTTTTTATTTTTTATTAAAGACCTCACACAGTGGCTTGTGGTCCGTACGCACAATGAACTTGGTGCCCCAAAGGAGATTTTTGAGTTTCTTAGTGGCCCAGTGTACCGCAAGAGCTTCCCTCTCTATTACTGAATAACGTAATTCTGCCCCCATGAGACACCTAGAGAGGAACAGAATCACATTAACAGTGTCACCCTTTTCTTGCTGTAGGATAGCCCCTTGGCCCTTCATGCTGGCATCGGTGATTAAAACTGAGTTCAACGAGGGATCAAAACTCCTCAAATTGGGGTTTTTCTTAAGTAAAAGGTTTGATGTCAGCTCTTAAAAGCTTACCTTTATCTTTTAAGTAGTGTGAATAGAAATTTCTGGAAACAATGGTTATTTTTGCCCCAGAATCAAATTGTTATGAGGCACTCACATGTGCTCCAGATAGTTTCACCTTGATGACGATGTGAACGATGAGACGACAGGTCCCCAATCCCTCTAGAAACTAGCAGCATGACACCAAGCTATAACTTAGGATCAATCCAGTAGTCTCAGGGCGGAAAAGTGGTTGGGTTGACAAGAGAAGAGAAAAAAGAAGATTCCAGAGGTCTTCTTTTAGGGGGACCAGGGCTTCTGTGGGCTGGAATATTCACAGGATACAATAAACAGGAATGTAACTGGATAGTGGCATGAGTTTTCTACTAGACTCCTAGGTACAAAGCACAGAATACAGTTACAGTTATCATAAACTTGTAACCAAAAGTCACAAATAATTCTTCCTTACAGACTATGTAGGTTTCAACAGAATTTTGGGTTGATCTAACAATCTACTTGTCGATGTATGCAATCTGCAATAAACAATACAATCATTAACATACTTAACATACTTTCAAATAAGTTTAACAATCATGATAGCATGTTCATCAGCATGGGTACCTGAATCCTCATATGCCCAGCTTAGGATCAGATGCCTTGAGTGCACAGAAGTTCAAATGCTGCGAAAACAACCTTCTGCCATAAGGGAACAAAATACTGCATACAAAATAATAGTAGTCAAAACCACATCTGTGCTGTTGTGATTCGTAACTATTTTCACACGTTTAAAAAGGCACAACCTTCTATTTTAGTCTTTGTTTTATAAATCTCAATAGTTTCTGGGTACCACGGTAAAACTCGCCGTAACACTCGAAATGAAGTGTGTTTCTTCAGTCCAAGAAATATAGTTCTAGTAATAGGCGCAGTTCAAAGAGCAATGTTCCAAGTTCTAAAGCAAACGTTCTAAGTTCTAATGTAAGCAGACTCACTGTGGGATAGTTGTCTTTCAAAAAATACCTTAAAGCATGTTTTCTCTATGCGCTTCTTTTTTAGGGAACACAACATGGAAGAAAACTTCGGACCAGTGACTCAGCCCAGAACCAGGAAGCCAGGAAATTGCTGATGCAAGGCTGTCAAGCAGGAGTTTCCGTTCGGAAAAGCTGGAGCCAGGTAAGTGTGTTGAAGCAACGCGGCCAAGGCCTGAATAGTGAAGGGGAGCAGTTTAAATAGAGTCCTGAGCAGGTGATGGGTGTGGTCCGGGGTGTGGCCCAACAGTCTTTCAGGCTCAGGGTTTGTGGCAAACCGGTTGTGGCTTCCAACTGTCTTTCAGGCCCAGGGTTTGCTAGGTGTGGTCCTGGGTGTGGCCCACCTGTCTTTCAGGCCCTGGGTTTGCACAGAATAATTCTATTACTTACGGCACGGTGCAGCCACCACAGTTAAAGAACATGACATGCCTTATACACGATACCAGTGTTATATTACCATTAAACCTGTTTCAGCTAATATGTGTTCAAATCAAGCCAGACCGGGAAGGAGACGTGCATGGGACAATGCACCTGTAACACAAATAGCACGCGAGTACCACTACCTTCAACCATCACCTCATCAAAAGGAACTTTTTTACTGTTATCCGCTACTTGTGATACTATTTGTCCGCAGCCAAAATCACATCCATCAGGGTGACAAAATAATCTTAACTCTGCAGCAATACCAACTTTCACAGCCTTTGATGCAACTTCAAAGAGACTAGTTATGGTTCTTGCAGTCTCATCATTTCAGAACTGAAGCATTTTACAAATGCTATGCCATGAAGTCATGGTTGTTGCTTATTTATCTTATGCAACCAACAACCACTGAGAAAGCCAATAGTGCTGGCTTGTTGTGGGTGTAATGTTACCTGTTGTATTATGTATCTGGAAGCAGTGACAAAAACAGCAAAATACCATTCAGACGGCACACTATCCTAAGCACAGATTTTTAGCATATGTGTTTTCAAGCCACACCCTTAATAATGTCGACCACGCCCCTTTGAGGAACCCCCACCCATTTTTTTCATACCACTTAAACTCCATACTGACAGTATATGTTAATTAATCTAAGGGAGTTCTCCTCCGGTGCTGTGTCCTTTCCAGCTATATGTTGTTTTATCTTCTCCCTTAATAGGTGCGTTATATATTTTCAAGGGAGCTTTCACACAACTTTAAAATCTGTTTACTTGAATTGAAAGTGATCTTAACATTGCACAGTATCGTCTGACTTTCAGAAAATGTAGAATTTAGACTACAATTTTTTTCTTAATCATTGAACCATTTCAAATTAATTGTATTTTGTTCTCCTTATCTATACTACTATAATAAAGTAAGAACTTTCAGGCTTTGAGGCGGGTAAACTCGGGAACCACAGCGCCAATCTACACACCCGATACACCGTTGAAATCGTCAGGGTGTGTAGATGGTTATAGGCTATATAAATGACAAAATAAAACGTTATTTACAATATTTATATATTTTTTAAAAGTAGTCCCCCCCAAAGTAGCGCCGGCCGCGATGTGCGTGCTAACTTCAGCACGGAGAGGAGAGGCGTCCAATGAGCGTCGGACATGGCGTGGGGGAGGAGCGGTGACGTGAGGTCAGCGGTGGTAGGAGCAGCGGAGAGGCGGACATGGTGCGGGGAGGAGCGGCGGCAGACAGGCGGTGAGGAGCAGAGCGGCGGAGCGGAGAACAGGCGGTGAGGAGCAGAGCGGCATAGCGGAGAAATGAGGACCATCGGCTGAGGCGCGAGGAACGGTGAAATGAGGACCTGCGGATCAGGTAAGGCTCCGGGGACAATGTCGGGGCAGGCGGGTGTCGGGCCAGGCAGGGGACGGGAAATTGGAGCGGTGAAATCAGGACCTGCGGCTCAGGTAATGCTCCGGGGACAATGTCGGGGCAGGCGGGTGTCAGGCCAGGCAGGGGTCGGGAAATTATTAAAACAATGATCGGGGTCGGGGCAGGCGGGGGATGGGGCGGGCGGGGACACGGGCTGCTGGCAGGGTGGGCGGGGGCACGGGCTGCTGGGCAATGTCGGGGCAGGCGGGGGTAGGGGAAGCCTAAATGCTCCCAGACAAGGTCGGGACGGGCTGCTAGTAGATAATAAAAGTGTTTCAAAACAAAATAATTTAAAAATGGATATGCTTTAAAGAGACAGTCTTCTAGATTGTATGTGAAAAGGAAGTAAAGGAAACCTGCTGGGAAAGTCATTGCATTAAAGATGTACAACAAAATAAAATATTGTGCAACTGAATTCTACTTAAGTATGGGTTATATATGTATTGTATAAATAATACAAGCAATTTTTAATTTTTTTAAATGTACTATTTGAATACGTACTTTTTTTAGTACTACTTATTATATATGGATTTTGTAAAGCTATGTTTGTGAAAGTTACTTTTTGCAAAAAAATTATTTGGACTTGACATTTGATATTTTCACCCATAAATAATTGATATACCCTGCGCGTGAAAGAGACATGTTTAAGTTCTAATGTAAAGAGAGCGGAAACGACTCAGACCCACACTCTTCCCATTACTGACACTCTACATCTGTGAAATGTATGTCAAATTAAACGGAGTTAACTCAATAAATGCCGCTGCTTAGGAGGGGCCCACCATCCCCTTCCATAAAACAGCAAAGATTTGATGTGCGCAGCTGGACGCGTCACCCCATCCTTTGGAAGAGAGGTTTACATCTTAGCCCTGTACAAACATAATGTGATAGAACTCAGAAAGAAGTAAGAAAATGCTTTCGAACTGAAATGAAAAAAGAAAAAAAAACGGTCTTTCTTAGCACGTAAAAATCTGAGCTAATAGTGTGCTTCTTCGACGAAGGGGTGAAGAGAATACTCTTTGCTTTGTATAAAATAATAATTAAATGATTTATTAGGTCACACATAGCTTACTTGTGGCTCGGACAAAGACAGAAGCCCTCTGTGTCCGCATATGTGAAAACAGCAAAAAACAGAGCCCTTTCCTGCCATATATGAGGGATGCCGACTGAAGGACAGGTACCTTTGTCAGCATCATCTCCCGCCAGGCTCACCTGCCTCCATTTGCACAAGAGTTTAAACTGACGTTACCAAGACAAGAGCAGCTAGAGCTGTTGAATAATCTGGATACATTCTTCTAACCCAACACAAGTGAGATATGAATCAATGGGCAGGACAGACAGCATTAGTCCCACACTTCAAATGCAGCAGAAGAGCAGCAACTTCATTCTGATGTGAACCAGTGACATCAAATAACTGAAAACATCACAGGTCACAGGCAGGAGTCTGGCGAGTGCACTGAAACACAGTGTGATGACCCTGATCCTATAGTTCACCATAGGGAGCACCGACTCACTGGCGGAAGAGGTGGTCCCGCTTTCATTTAACAACAAGGTACCAAAGTTGTTTTTTAAAAAATGCATCTCACGCTCGGCGTAGCCCGCTGACGCTGGGTAAACAAGTGGGATGGGTGGGGGAGTGCAGGGACATGCAGTGTTTACCTTGCGAGAGCATGCGCACTAATTGGTAACACATGGTGCCACTCACTCCCGCAAGGGAATCGGCAAACGTGCACGCGTTGCCATTGAAGGCAATGCAACGCGTACACGTTTTTAAGCGAAAAACCGAACCCATTTCAAAAGGTATCCTCCCTATGCAGCGCATGCTCGCTGCATAGGTGAGACCTAAAAAACAACAAAGAGAAACAAAATGGCCGCCAAGTTACACATGTTGCGTAATGCGTAATGGATGGTCGTGACATCAAATGGTGGAAGTCCGGATGTTGCGATGTAGTGTTCGCCGAAGAGTGGAGGCAGGGGATAAGAATGGAAACTTCAGGGTTCCAATTAGGAGCGTTACAGTTTTTTAAACCCACACATGTTGATGTAGAAACACACTATGCCTTTTTCAAATGTGTACGGGGCAAACGTTTGATGGCAAGTCTCTCAGTGCAAGAGGCAAACGTCCGATGGCAATTCTCTCAGCGCATCCCCTACAAAGACATGGTCAAGGGAAAATATCCCCGAGAACACCGCAAAGCGTGGAAACCAAAACACCAAAATTGTGAGGAGCGCACGTTAAAGCGCCGGGATCCAAATTTTCAGATAACTGAAGTTGAAATTCACATCCATATAATACAAAGATTAGCAAGTCTGTTGTAGCAAAGCGTGTTGGTGAGACAAAGTAAATGCAAGCTTCACATACACGTAACACAGCTATGCTAATAAAATGTAAGAAAACAGTCAAACATGAGGCAAACGTGAATACGTAAAGAGATAGTTAACTCGTATCTTGTGAGCCCGCTCTGAACTTGCCAAGCCATGATCTTGACTGCAGAAAGGGTGAATAAAGCGGCGAGGGCTCCCAACAAGATAGACAAGGAGTAACATAAAAGAGCCAACATCGGAGCCTCTCAACCCAAATAGAATTGTGAACAAGGTGAAGCATGTGGCGAATACTCAATATCTCTTTTAGTAGTGTAAAACACTCTCATGATAAGTTAGTAGATGAGGATGGAGAAGTCCTTCATTAAGGAAATTTTAAAGATGCTTTTGAAAGAAAGTTGAAGTTTTGAATCTCTTCTCCTGCGTTTTAAGAGATGTTAAGACCATTTGTGCTTCTTCTGGAAACTCTGGGTAGGTACCAGTAACTCGTCGCCAGTGTAAAATTAAGTAATTGAATCACTGAAGAAGGCAGGGAAGGTTTGTAGTAAGTTTAATCCAGAGAATAAAAGGTCCCATTCATCAAGCAGCTTGAGCCAGTTGCAACTGACTCTTCTCAAGCCTACAGGATTCCATTACCATGGTGCTACTCAAAAGGTAACAGAGTTAAGCATGACAGAAACAGGAAACTGAATTAAGAAAACATAAGCAAATAGAAATAAGCACAATAGTGCAGTGCCAAATGTGGTTATCTGGTTGAGCTAGACCAAGACAAAGTCACAAGTTCAGGCCGACCATGATGGAGTGAAGGCTGGATACATGGACCAAGTTAAGCAAGTAGAACAAAAGTATGTTAAATCATGCTTTGAAGAGTGTTGTGAAATCCCACGTTGAGGATGCTTAATGCACTGGCAGATTCAAGGAACTGAGGGGTTGCAATGCGGAGTCTTGCATCGTCGTTTAGGATGCCCTCGATGAGGGGCATACGACGCAAGGTCCTGCTTCGAAGATGCGTCACGAAACGGTAGTTGCAAAGAGCTGCTAGGTTGTGATGTGGAGTCATGTGTTGTAGTTGAGGATAACATTGACGAGGGACTTGCAATTTGAAGACCTGCACCCAGCATGCGTCATGTAGTGATGGTTATGAGGATACCATAAGATGAAATGTGAGGCCCGGCACCAGGAATGCGTCGTGCTGTGGGAATTCCGATGTAGCTGTGAGCAGATGTGTCATGATGCATCAGTCCTTCTGCACAGGACCACGGCTGAATTGGCAGAGCACCTTCAGGCCCACTTCCAAGGGACCACGTCTGCGGAGGCACCACTTGGGGGTGGGGTAGAACTCACAGCAGTTGCTGGGTTCATGATGGTTGGAGCCTTTTCTGTCTCAGAGACTCTGATAAGTGGGAACAGCCAACTAGCCCTGGGAGCCACTCTTATGGTCCTTCAATGTAATGTAATGTAATGTAATGTATGTATACTTGTAAAGCGCACTGTTACCTCGTTACGTGGTGTCCTGGCGCTGTATACCGCTGGGGAACCCGTCCTGGATTTCCCTGTGAGAGGGCACCCCAAGGTGAAGCCAGGCATCCCCGGCGTTGCTGGAGCCGGGGATGCAGGTTCAATACTTTTACCGAAGCAGCAGGGCAGCAGGGAGCAAGGCAGCAGGGCAACAGAAAAGAAGTCCTTCTTCTTGAGCAGCCCAGTAGTCCTTCTGAGTCATCCACAGGTCCAGGGGTGTACTGAAGAGTTGGGTCTTAGGAGCCATTATTTAAATATCGGGTGCCAGTCTGAAGTACAAGAAGGTTCTGGAGGTTTCCACCCCGGAAGTGATTGGAATTTGCTGCCTCTCTACCCTGACCTCAGCTCTTCTGGGATCACAAAAGACTAGAGTCAAGCCCATTGTGAGTATGCCCAGGCAGAGCCTTTGTGATGTGCAAGTGTGTTGGGTGGCAGCTGCTCCCCCTCATCAAGTCAGAGATGGTCGATCCTGCCAACACCTATTGCACTTTGTCTCATTGTCTGGATGCAAAACACAAATACCAATTGCCAGCTGCACCTAGTCATGTGACCCATGATACAAGCAGCAAGCACTAATGGTTAGACAAGAAAATGCCAACTTTTAAAAGTGATATTTTCAGAATTAGGTTTTCAAATCTGATTTTACAGTGAAAGAGGGTTTACAATTACAATTCCATAGGCACCAAACTTGACATTCCTACCTGCTCTCTATTGAAAGTTATTAAATGTAATAAGTTAACCCAATGTTATCCTATGGGACAGGCATTTAACACATTTAAGGGTTTTTCACTACCCGAATATTTAAAAGTTAAAAGTACATATCCAACTTTATACATACATTGCAGCCTGCCATATGGGCTAATTAGGACCTACCCTAGAGTGACAAATATGTATCAAAAGGGAAGGTTTGGGCCTGGCAAAAGTTTTATATTTCTAGGTCGAAACAGCGGTTTAAACCTGCACACACAGGCTGCAATGGCAGACCTGAGACATGTTTGAAGGCTACTTAAGTGGGTTGCATAATGAGTGCTGCAGGCCCACTAGTAGGCCCTGGGCACATGTAGTGTTGGACACGGCCTCGTGGCGTGGTCCGACCCCGTCCGCATGGCGGGCCCGGGACGACATCGGCCCTCCATTTACCTACTATCGACCCCCCTGACCCGCACATTCACGAACCATCCGCACGAGCAGCCTCCCCGGCCACCTACAGCTCTCCCCCTCCCGGGGACCCCGGCGGAACCTGCTCGCCAACGCTGCCAGCCTGGCACCCTGACCCGGCCACCCTTTCCGGCCCGACTCCATCTTGGGACCCTCACGCCCCGAACACGTGGCCGCAGCCATCCCGGGCCCGGCCCCAGCGAAGCCCAGACATTCAGGCACCAGGATCCTCCCAGGTGGTAAAGTGGCCACTCGACCAGACCCCGGAGGAGGAGAGTCTCGAGGGGCCTTCCCCCACCCCCGGACGCCTGGTATCGATCGCTCTCCCGGCTCCCTGGGCGCTGGCTCCGCCCCCCTGCTGGGTGTCTGGACACTTTCATCCCGGCCCCTCTGACCCCCAGGCGCGAGGGTCCGGACATCAAAGCCCTCCAGTCCTATATCTGGGCCAGCCCCGGATCAAGACAGCAGTTGTATCTGGAGTGGAAGCCCTGCTGACCTCGTCGCGGCTGATCCTGATCCGAACTCTTGCACCTGGAACTACCTTCGAGGCCCTGATGACGCTGTCGCGGCCTGTCCAAGCTAAACCACCTTCGAGGCCCTGCTGACGCTGTCGCGGCCTGACCGAGCTGAACTACCTTCGAGGCCCTGCTGACGCTGTCGCGGCCTGACCGAGCTGAACTACCTGCGAGGCCCTGCTGACGCTGTCGCGGCCTGTCCAAGCTAAACCACCTTCGAGGCCCTGCTGACGCTGTCGCGGCCTGACCGAGCTGAACTACCTTCGAGGCCCTGCTGACGCTGTCGCGGCCTGTCCAAGCTAAACCACCTTCGAGGCCCTGCTGACGCTGTCGCGGCCTGACCAAGCTGAACTATCCTCGAGGCCCTGCTGACGCTGTCGCGGCCTGAACCCTTGAACTATCCACGCCCCAGTGGGTGCCAAGACTGTCCTGCTACCCCCTTTCCCCCGAGATCAAGACATTACGGATCCCTCGATCCTTGCCGCTATCCTGCCAAGAACTTGCTTCGAGTACTTATATAAAGATTCTTGTGAACCTCCTTCCTGTGTAGTGTCTATCTGTAAGTAGTGTGATTACTCTGCTGTTACGATTGTAGGAGAGGAGCCTCGCCAAGGAGGCCTCCCTACGGCGCTCGGCCTAGTCCATACAGAGAGGTGGGTCTCGGGGCGGACAGTCAGACACCTTCTGTCTCCCCCGGGGTCGCCTTTCCAACATTGGTGGCAGCGGTGGGATCCGAGCCCACGCAAATCGTACAGCGAGTAACACGTCACTACTGACAGAGATCCACAGCCACGATGACTACTAAGGAGGCCGGAACGACCGCAGAATTCCAGAAAGACCTGTTAGAGGAGTATACCCATAAAGAACTTAAACAATTTTGCAAAGACTTGGGTATCTCTACCACTGGACTAAGTACAAAAGACGATTTCAAAGAAGCGCTGCAAACCTGGGTGGAGACCAGAGAGACCCCACCCCAAACGAACGATGACATTGTCCGAGAAGTACCCGTGAGTACCGCCATAGCCCCCATAGAAGAAAGAACCGCCAACAGGGACCTGGGCCTCTCTCCCGAAGATGCCCGGGAGCGAGAGAGGAGTCGGCTCCATGAACTAGAGCTCGCCCGACTCCGGCTGGACGGAGAACTCCAATTAGCAGAAAAAAAAATGGCCCTTGAACAACGGCGATTAGAGGGAGATCTGGAAGAGAGGCGGCGGCAAAGAGAATTGGAAGAAAAAAACTCGCATACGAGCACGAGCGTGGCCTCAAAGAACTCGAACTCAAAGCCAACCTCGAAGGAACTGGCGCCACGGTAGCCCGGAACCCCTCACCGCCTGCCGACCCAAAGGTCCACATCCCGAAGGATATCGTAAAGGAGTACTACAAGAATGACGATATCCAGCAATGGTTCAAGGCGTACGAAGTTGCCATGACCGCGCACCGCATTCCGCGATCAGACTGGGGTGCCGGCTTATGGGGGAGATTCGTCAGCGAAGGAAGAGACACCCTGCTAGAACTGGCCGACGACGTAATGTCCTCCTATGACCACATGAAGGACGCCCTGCTTGTCCGGTATGGCCTCACCCCCGAGATGTACCGGCAGAGATTCAGAGACTGCAAGAAAATCCCCGGTACCACGTGGGTCGAGTACGTGAACTTTTATAGCAGGGCCCTGGAAGGATGGATAAAGGGCAGCAAAGTGTCCACCTACGAGCAGCTGTTCAACCTCATCGTTTGGGAACACCTCTCCAACAACTGCTTTGTCGAGCTCCGACAGCATCTACTCGACAGCAAGCTAACAGAGCCCCGGAAACTCGCCGTCGAGGCAGATCGATGGGTGAGCACCCGGGTCCCCCGAACACCGATAGGAGAACCCGGTCAGGGCGGCCGGGGGCACCCCCGCCAGCGGGGGGGCAGAGGAGGACAGAACCAGAGCCGAAGCTTCCCGCCAGCCGCGGGCCGGGGCCCCCCTCCCGGGTTCCCCCCGAGTAACACTTTGCCGTCCCTGAAGAGGGACCCCCCAGCACGGCCGGGGCCCCACCCGAACGTTACTTGCCACAGATGCCAGCGGACCGGCCACTATGCCAGTGACCACCTCTGCCCCTTGAACCAGTGTCACGGCACCACTGGGCCTCCGACCCGCCAGTTCGCTGCTGCAGCTCTGGGAGGAGAGGGAGAAGAAGACGTGGAGGTCTACGAGGAAGAACAAATCGAGTATGAACCGGCCGCCATGGCCCTAGCCTGCCTGGGCAATAGAGACATGGTCCCCCAGGCCCCGCTAACGAGCAACACTCGAAAATACCGTCAGTGGGTCCACATCAATGGACGGCGGACCGAAGCCCTCCGAGACACGGGAGCCAGTGTGACCGCCGTCCGCTGCCACTTAGTGACCCCCGAACAGATCATCCCGAACCTACGCTGCCCCGTGAGGGCCGCCGACAACTCCAAGACTCTATGCCAGGTGGCCCGAATTCCCTTCGAATGGGGGGGAGTGTCGGGCACTCTCAAGGTGACCGTCCAGGACTGCCTCCTTGGGAACGACCTCGAGAGCTCTACCTGGGCCCAAGTCGAGCGGAGAGAGCACCTAGGAATGATGGGACTACCAGAGTGGGTCTGTGCGACGACACGATCTATGGCGGCCCGAGCCCCGGCAGCGACCGAGGCCGCCCCGACCGAAGAGCCAGAGTGGCCCGAGCCACCACCCTCGGCCATCCATGAAGAATGCGACTCCGAGACCAGGCCCTCGGAGCCCGGAAACCACCCCGAGCTCAGCGACATCCCCGAACTCGCCCAATGGCGCCAAGAGGGTGGTCCCACCCGAGAACAATTTCGGCAGGAACAGAAGACCTGCCCTTCCCTCGAGGGGACCCGCCAACAAGCCGCTGCCCAAGCTACCGGGGACACCTCAGGGTCCCACTGGGTCTACTGGGACCACGACCTCCTATATAGTGAACAGAAAATTGCCGAGCTGGGGGCCAGCCGAGTGCTAGTGGTTCCCCTGCGATTCAGAGACTTCCTTTTGAACCTGGCGCACGATGTGCCCCTCGCAGGGCACCTGGGGCAGGACAAAACTTACAGCCGCCTGGTGACCCATTTCTACTGGCCCAAAATGCGCACTGATGTACATAACCACTGCCGCACCTGCCCGACATGCCAAGCCAGCGGAAAGAGCGGGGGGAAGGTGAAGGCCCCGCTCCAACCTTTTCCAGTAGTGACCACCCCCTTCGAGCGAGTGGGAATAGACATTGTGGGGCCCCTGGACCCTCAAACCTCGCAAGGGCATCGCTTCATACTCGTCCTGGTGGACCACGCCACCCGCTATCCTGAGGCCATCCCCCTCAGAACCATCACCGCTCCCGTGGTGGGGCGAGCCTTGATGGGGATCTTCTCCCGAGTAGGATTCCCCCGGGAGGTCGTGAGCGATCGGGGCACGAACTTTATATCTAAATATATGCGGTCCCTGTGGCAACAGTGCGGGGTCACATACAAGTTCACCACCCCGTATCATCCCCAAGGGAATGGACTTGTGGAGCGGTTCAACCGGACACTCAAGGGAATGATACAGGGCCTAGAGGAGCCACTACGACGCAGATGGGACGTCCTGCTGCCCTGCCTCCTGTTTGCCTATCGGGAGGTACCACAGAAATCCCTGGGGTTCAGCCCCTTTGAACTCTTGTACGGACACCCTGTCCGAGGTCCGCTCAGCCTGGTCAAAGAGGGCTGGGAAACTACCGTCAAAGACGCACCCCCGGATGTCTACCGATACCTCCTGACCCTCCGAAACCAGACTCGGAAGTTCCGGGCCCTTGCAGAGGCCAACCTGGAGGCCAGTCAGGAGGACATGAAACGCTGGTACGACCAGCACTCCTCCTCCATCGAGTTCGAGCCGGGCCAGCGGGTCTGGGTCATGTCCCCGGTCGAACCCTGTGCCCTCCAGGACAAATGGTCGGGGCCCTTCAAGGTGATCGAGCGCAAGAGCCCCGTCACTTACCTCGTGGATATGGAGTCTCCCCGGAACCCCCTCTGGGTTCTGCACGCCAACCGGCTCAAATCTCATTTTGCCCGCACAGAACTGAGCCTGCTACTCGCTACCGACGATGGGACCGAAGACGACTCCGAGCCCTTGCCTGACCTCCTAAAGTGCACTGAGAAGGACGGCTCCGTCGAAGGGATCTCTCTCTCCCCCGACCTGACCCCCGCACAGCGCCAAGACTGTCAGGAACTGTTGGGACAATTCACAGATCTGTTCTCCCTCACCCCCGGGGTTACCCACTGGTGTGTCCACGATGTCGACACCGGGGACAGTCAGCCAGTACGACACCGGGCCTACCGGGTCCCCGACCGAGTTCGGGCCTGCATCCAGACGGAAGTCACCAAGATGCTGGCCCTGGGGGTAGTCGAACCCTCCGACAGTCCCTGGGCCAGCCCAGTGGTCCTGGTCCCCAAGGCCGCCGCACCTGGCGCCCCGCCAGAACTCCGGTTTTGCGTCGACTACCGGGGGCTGAATGCTGTTACAAGAACCAATGCACATCCCATCCCCCGGGCCGATGAACTGATCGACCGCCTGGGGGCCGCCAAGTACCTCAGTACCTTCGACCTCACCGCCGGGTATTGGCAGATCGGCCTCACCCCTAGCGCCCAGGAGCGCTCAGCCTTCTCCATACCCGACGGCCACTTCCAGTTCAAGGTGATGCCCTTCGGCATGAAAAACGCCCCGGCCACCTTCCAGAGACTAGTAAACAAAGTACTGGCGGGGCTAGAAGAGTTCAGTGCCGCCTACCTAGACGACATTGCGGTCTACAGCCTCCACTGGGCTGAGCACCTGAAACACCTTTGGGAGGTCCTGACCGCCCTCCGCCGGGCCGGGCTAACTGTGAAGGCCAGCAAGTGCCAGATAGGCCAAGGGTCCGTGACCTATCTGGGACTCCAAGTGGGGAGCGGCCAAGTGGCTCCCCTCCAACCCAAGATCGACGCCATCCTAGCCTGGGAACCCCCGGTCAACCAAACCGCCGTCCGAGCCTTCCTGGGGCTCACGTGGTACTATCGGCGTTTTGTCAAGAACTATGGGAGCATTGTGGGCCCCCTCACGGAACTGACCTCGAAGAACCGGCCCCAAAAAGTGCAGTGGACACCCGCGTGTCAGGTGGCCTTCGAGACCTTGAAAGCAGCCATGTGTACCGCCCCTGTGCTCCAGGCTCCCGACTACAGCTGAGAGTTTGTGGTCCAGACCGATGCCTCGGAACACCGCATCGGGGCGGTCCTATCGCAAATGGACTCCGCGGGAACTGACCATCCTGTGGCCTTCATCAGCCGGCGGCTGCTGGCCCGAGAGCAGCGATGGAGCACCATCGAGAGAGAAGTCTTCGCTGTCGTGTGGGCCCTCAAGAAACTCAGGCCCTACCTCTTCGGCACCCACTTCCGGGTGCAGACTGACCACCAGCCCCTAAGGTGGCTGATGCACATGCGTGGCGAAAATCCCAAACTGCTGCGATGGTCCATCTCCCTCCAAGGCATGGATTTCACGGTGGAGCATCGCCCTGGCAGTGACCACGCCACGGCCTGTCCCGGTTTTTCCGCCTCGACGAAGAGAGCCCCCAGGACGATGGGTGACTCTCCCCGCCTTCAGCTGGAGGGGACGTGTGTTGGACACGGCCTCGTGGCGTGGTCCGACCCCGTCCGCATGGCGGGCCCGGGACGACATCGGCCCTCCATTTACCTACTATCGACCCCCCTGACCCGCACATTCATGAACCATCGGCACGAGCAGCCTCCCCGGCCACCTACAGCTCTCCCCCTCCCTGGGACCCCTGCGGAACCTGCTCGCCAACGCTGCCAGCCTGGCACCCTGACCCGGCCACCCTTTCCGGCCCGACTCCATCTTGGGACCCTCACGCCCCGAACACGTGGCCGCAGCCATCCCGGGCCCGGCCCCAGCGAAGCCCAGACATTGAGGCACCAGGATCCTCCCAGGTGGTAAAGTGGCCACTCGACCAGACCCCGGAGGAGGAGAGTCTCGAGGGGCCTTCCCCCACCCCCGGACGCCTGGTATCGATCGCTCTCCCGGCTCCCTGGGCGCTGGCTCCGCCCCCCTGCTGGGTGTCTGGACACCTTCATCCCGGCCCCTCTGACCCCCAGGCGCGAGGGTCCGGACATCAAAGCCCTCCAGTCCTATATCTGGGCCAGCCCCGGATCAAGACAGCAGTTGTATCTGGAGTGGAAGCCCTGCTGACCTCGTCGCGGCTGATCCTGATCCGAACTCTTGCACCTGGAACTACCTTCGAGGCCCTGCTGACGCTGTCGCGGCCTGTCCAAGCTAAACCACCTTCGAGGCCCTGCTGACGCTGTCGCGGCCTGACCGAGCTGAACTACCTTCGAGGCCCTGCTGACGCTGTCGCGGCCTGACCGAGCTGAACTACCTGCGAGGCCCTGCTGACGCTGTCGCGGCCTGTCCAAGCTAAACCACCTTCGAGGCCCTGCTGACGCTGTCGCGGCCTGACCGAGCTGAACTACCTTCGAGGCCCTGCTGACGCTGTCGCGGCCTGTCCAAGCAAAACCACCTTCGAGGCCCTGCTGACGCTGTCGCGGCCTGACCAAGCTGAACTATCCTCGAGGCCCTGCTGACGCTGTCGCGGCCTGAACCCTTGAACTATCCACGCCCCAGTGGGTGCCAAGACTGTCCCGCTACCCCCTTTCCCCCGAGATCAAGACATTACGGATCCCTCGATCCTTGCCGCTATCCTGCCAAGAACTTGCTTCGAGTACTTATATAAAGATTCTTGTGAACCTCCTTCCTGTGTAGTGTCTATCTGTAAGTAGTGTGATTACTCTGCTGTTACGATTGTAGGAGAGGAGCCTCGCCAAGGAGGTCTCCCTACGGCGCTCGGCCTAGTCCATACAGAGAGGTGGGTCTCGGGGCGGACAGTCAGACACCTTCTGTCTCCCCCGGGGTCGCCTTTCCAACATGTAGCATCACTTTACTAGGGACTCAAAAGTAAATTAAATGATCCAATTTGAAGGAAGTCAATTTTAGCATGTTTAGAGGATAGAGCACATGCAGTTTACCCTGATTAGCAAAGTCCTAAGGCCAACAAAAACGTGATCAGCAAAAATTGAGGAGTAAGCATTAAGTATGAGTGAAGACCACCCTAAGGCTGTCAGATCAAACAACATTGAACTATCACCTTTTGTAAGTTGTACCTACCCTCAATTATCCACCTCTGATGAGATGCACTCAGAGCTAAAGTACAAGCAGGGTCACTGGAATTGTACGATTGTGTGGCTGTGGCTTTTATTTTTGCTCAATTATAGATTTGGCACATTTGCCACATAATCCATCATCTGCTGCACAATTTGCAGCTCTTAACAAAAAAAACGATTTGTTTTTAGCTCAAACGGTTCAAACGTTACTAAAAATGCATCAATACATGGAAGATAGAAAACTAAACAATTGCCAGTACTGTTCAATTCAATCCTTCTCTTTTAACAACGACAGATTAGATTTAAACACAATGTGGGTGCAAGACTTCTAATTCAGTCTGAATTTATCAATATATTAATTTTTTCTTTGAATCCATCTGTTGGTTAAATTTCACCAAATTTGCATTTTTGACATCTACAATACACATACAAAACAATTTTTACTTTTGAGAAAACATTAAACTGTACATATTCATAATCATTCAAAACTCACAGTCACTCAACATATCAAACATTCAACCACTTCACACTCTCAAGCACAACCAACACACCCTATTTACAATTGAATACTAAATACAATAATATATAAAAGCCATAGACACAAATTTTGTCTAATCACATCAATTTGCAGCTATGTTTGTATTTTAAAGATCTTATGACTGAACAAACAATGGTCTACGCGTTTTGTACTCCTACTTGGTAGGGGGTTCTCATCAGGACCCAAAAGGCAGTGTAGAAGAACAAAAAAACATTCTTAATCACCATGGCTCTTTTTTATCTAAATAATACTGAGTGCTCCCACTCCTTTCTCATGCCGCTTACCTTTACTTCAGATAGCCTGGCTCTATTAGACCTGACGCTCAACACTGCAGTGAAAAAAACGGATACCCTGCAGTCACTACTTCAGACAGTACCAATTCACGGCAACAATCAAATTGCCCCTTAGTGGGAAGTACTTACATCAAGCCGACAACATGCATACACATCTGACTTCCTAATTCATGTCAGAGACCTGAAAGAAAAGATTGGCATGAGATCGGATGACCTACATCAAGCCATGCTTATAGGGAAGAGTTTTAACCAAAGAGACTTACTTATTTTTTTAATCGTCGCTTCTTAACAGTTTGTAGATGTGGACACTCGAGAAAGCCTGGGGGAAGGCGAAGGAATATTTAGAAAAAAGAATGCACTCCGCGCTGAATGGTCACAACAGCGCGAGCGCGTAAGGCAGCTTCACCTCTGCGTGTCTCTGTGAAGAGTTCACCGGTTCAGAGAGCATGAGCATTCAATGGCATACTGAAGGAGCCCGTGCCACCATTGATGATTTATGTCAAACCCTTCCTGGTCTAGAGGATCATGGGAGTTGTAGTTTGACAGCTGGAAGCTCCCTGCACGGATCAGGCGGCTTGTTTTCTTCAACAACATTGTATTGAGAAAGAATTGCAAATCATATTAAAATTAATACCAATATACGAAATTGGATAAAAACGGTTCTTTCAAAGGTGGTCTAAAGGCGGTAGTGCCACTACTGGTCAATGATGTGTAGACCCTTGCTGGTCTGGAAGGTTCCTGGGAACTGTAGTTTTTAAATAAAAAACAGATTCATGGTTCAAGTAACCTATCTACTTTAACGTCGTTTCTTCGAAAACGATTAAATCAATAAAATTGACAAATTGCCATTTAAAAATCTCTATTGAATGATGTGTTGACGACAATTGTGCCGACTGAGGCAGCTGAAATCCTGGTCTGGGGGTCCACGAGGACTGTGTTTATTCAATACAAGGCACCTGTATGGTTCGAGCCTGCTATTTGATTTAACTTCATTTTTTCAAAAAGGATTAACTTCTCACATAGTTGAGAAGGATGGGAAAAAAACTAATAAAAGCAGAGTTTTCTGACGATGAATGCTGGGACATATAGGTAAATCCCACAATTGGCCCCAGACTGGCATGGTGTTCTCAGTTAGCAGGCTGGACTATATTTGGCTTGCAAACGGCATGGACTGAGACATGAATTGTGAGTGTGTTTGGCGGTGATGCATCGTATTACTACATGTGACCGCATGGCATGCAAAGTGGTTGGTCTGTCAATAGTGGTTGGTCAGAGTTTATAGTGAACCTTCCAAGTTTAGTTTAGTTTGTAAATCTCTGTTAGTTCATTCAAGCCATCAACTGCTGCGTTGAATTTAACAATAAGCATTGCTTCTCTTCTTGATAGTTTTACATCTAAATCCCCGCCTCTGAAATAATTTTCGACCTTTGAAATGACCGTCCACTTGAGATCAGTTTCTGTATGATTATTCAGGCGCCAATAATTGACTAATTGAGCTGTTTGGATGTTTTTCCTAATTCTTGACTTGTGTTGCGTAATTCTTGAGCTCACTTCTTGGTTTGTCTTGCCAATATACAACATATCGCAAGGGCATTTTACTCCGTAAACCACGTACCGTGACTTACAATTGGTAAAGTACTCATGTTTCCCAAAAATGTTGTTATGCTTGAAAACGCACCCTTCTTCTGTAGTTGCGCAACAAATACAAGTTCCACATCTGTAGTGTCCTTGTATAGGTGGTAAGCCTACAAAGGATCTCACAGTAATTTGTTCTTTTTGAGGGAGAGCCGCCCTTACCAGTTGGTTAGGTATGCTGCGATCTTTTCTGAAGGCGAACAATGGAACACTATTCAATGTTTCGTGTAGATGTTTGACCAAGTGCCAATTCCGGGTGATGACCTTCTTTAGCAAATTAGAATTGGGACATCAATACGAATACAATTCTCTCAATTTCCTTTTTTGTTCTTTTTTCTAGAAGACATTCCCGTGGGGTCCACCACGCCTGTTTCATTGATCTCTTGAGTAGTTTTTTTGGGTAACCCCGCTCCAATAGATTCTCTGTTAGTTTCATTGCGTGAGTTTGGTATTCATCTTTAAACTGACAGTTACGACGAATTCGCAAGTATTGGCCGAATGGTAACTAACCCTCCTTGTGATGGATACACTTCAACATCTAAGTGTAAATATGAACATTTAGGAACAAAATAAATACAGTGGACCTGAACGAAATTATTAACTCACGAATGCCAGAAAATACATGTCATCAATAATACATAAAGATAATAATTTCACAGAGTTGTTTTTTATTGAAAAAGATTATTTCTGAATATAAATATATATTAGATACAATAAATACATATTATTATCTTTATGTATTATTGATGAAATGTATTTTCTGGCATTTTCTGGCATTCGTGAGTTAATAATTTCGTTTAGGTCCACTGTATTTATTTTGTTCCTACATGTTCATATTTACACTAGGATTATTTTCCCTCATTTAGGAACTTATTTCAGGGGTACCCCTCTTTTTGCTCCCATACACTTCAACATCTAAGAACGGCATTCTGCTCTTTGAATAACTTAGGCTGAATTGTATTTCTTGTGTCCGAATATTTAACCATTCGTGGAATTTTTTCAGGTCCTCCTCACTGCCAGAACAATACTATGCAGTGAAAGTTACCTACTTAATGCACTTTGAGAAATCCAATTCTTAACACAATCAAATTGTAATCGTTTTAGACACTCAACTTGGAATGGCCCACCACAAAGGCCACTACAACTAGAAATTATATACAAAACCAAGGAGTATCTGGTATTGAAAATGAAAATCTATCAAAAGTCATATGTAGACATAATTAATTCAACAGCAAAAGAAACTCTTTACAGCAGGCTTGCTTCTTCTTTTCGTTTTTTCTTTTTCTTTTTCCACTTCAAGTATAATTTTTCAAAGATGCTTCAAAATAAATGATGATCAAATACAGCCAGTTCAAATGATGATCAAATACATCAAAATACAGCCTACACGTTTCGTCCTCAATGGGACATCATCAGGGCTAGATTTATTAAAAAAAACGGGGAAATTCTTCCGTTTAAATCAAGTAGTTTTTACAGAAGCGGTTGAGAAGTCTCCAAAGTTAAGAACACGGTATTTCTTATAGTCCACCTTCAAATCTTGCCCGTGCTGTCTGTTCAGGCAGTTTGCCAAAAGTTATTTTCCATACGATATTTCACAATTCAAAAAATTCCTCCATCAATAATGATCGGCTTCTCCCGCATCTTACATTCTCGACGACTCGCTTGGTAAAGAGTCGACCTCCTCACTGCCAGTCCAGACGAAAAAAATGTCGTTGATGTAACGACTCCAGTTGTCAATCGATACAACAAAAGGATTATTTTGGTAGATATAACTTTCTTCATATCTGGCCATAAATGATATCGCTAACTCAGGATCGAATGGACAGCCCATGGTAACTCCGCCTGTTTGAAAATAAAAGTCGCCATCAAAGTTGAAATAGTTTTTTTTCCAATGCAAAGCTGGACAGCTTCAAAATAAATTCCGTAGGGACCTTCTGTGGTCTTTCACGTGTCTCTAGAAAGGATTCCAACACATGAATGCCTTCGTCTTGGGGGATCTGGGTGTACAAAGACACCACATCCATGATCACTAAAAAGTGGACGTTTTCCTCAAATCTGATTGATGTCAATTTATTAATGAAGTCTGTGGTGTCTCTTGAAAAGGACTTAACATCTGGTAGAAAGGGTTTGAGAAAAAAATCCACAAATTTGGCAATAGGCTCCATTAAGGATTCCCACCCGGAGACGATTGGCCTCCCAGGTGGTGCAGTCTCACTCTTATGTACTTTTGGCAGTGCATAAAATAGAGGTATCCTTGGATTCTTTATATTTAGATATTCTAATTCCTTCTTTCCCACAAAGCTTTGGTTATTACCGTCATCTAAAATGGAATGTAGTTGATTTTTTAGTTCCAATGTAGGATCCTTACTGATTTTCCTATAGCAATTTTTGTTGTCTAGCTGTTTCCTGACTTCGATGGTATATAGTGTTCGATCCCATATAACTATTGAATCCCCTTTGTCGACTTGCTTAATTATAACCGATGTATCCTTCCTAAGAATTGTCAATGCAGGGTAGGACACAACGAGTGCAGTTGGGTGACCTTTTTTCCACCTTGGCCCCGATCACCTGTGGGGTTCCACAGGGCTCTGCCTTGTCACCCCTACTCTTCAACATCTACTTACAGCCACTGATCGCCCTCCTGAATAGGATGGATTGCCTAGTGTACAACTATGCTGATGACACCCAGATAATCATCCGGTTGGATGACGGTCCGGGAGCCGTCACTAGGCTACAGGACATACTGAAAATCACAGTGAATTGGATGTCCGAGAACTCTTTGAAAGTTAACCCAGACAAGACAGAAGTGTTGCCCATTTCCATCTCGGGCAACCCTTGGAGCGAGAAATTCTGGCCTAAAGAATTGGGCGCACCACCAAAACCGGCAGCTGCGGTTAAAAGCTTAGGCTTACACGTGGACAATAAATTGTCCATGGAAAAACAAATCACCACCGTAGTAGGCACTTGCATAGGCCTTTTAAGACAGCTAAGGAAGATCGCTGCCCTCCTCTCATTTTCCACTCTGAGACATGTGGTTTCGGCCACAATTTTGGCAAGGCTGGACTACGGGAACTCCCTGTACTTAGGTTTGCCACAGCGGCTGCTGGACAAACTACAGGGAGTGATGAATGATGCTGCCAGGCTGATTTTTAAAAAACCCAGGACTGCCCATGCCTCTCCCCTGATGCAGGAGCTGCACTGGCTCCCAATTCGCCAGAGAATTGTCTTCAAGGGTCTGTGCATTGCCCACAAGGCTCGGTATGGCAAAGCACCAAAATATTTGAAATCCCGACTATCCCCCTACATACCGGGTAGGACCTTGCGCTCATCGGACGCCACTCTCTTGTCCCAATCCCGCTTTAAATTGACCACGGTGGGGGGTCGTGCGTTTTCCAACACGCTCCCAGCTCTTTGGAACAAACTGGACTCAGAACTCAGGAAGGAAAGTAAACTACTCTCCTTCAGGAAAAGATTAAAAACTGTACTTTTTAGACAAGCGTGGGGCAGATCTTAGGCATGCAACTGGTCTCAAGTGAATGTAACATCCTATCACGTAAATCTGGACAAACAGTGCTTAGAGACCCCTGTGGTTATAACGCGCCATATAAATTAAATAAATAAATAAAAAAATAAATAAATGCTTCTGATTCTGACTTCGTTGTGTTATATTTGATCCACTTTTTCTTCTTCTCCATATCTGTTATAGCTGATAGTATCGTTCTTACATACTGTCCCAATTCTAATTTGCTAAAGAAGGTCATCACCCGGAATTGGCACTTGGTCAAAAATCTACACGAAACATTGAATAGTGTTCCATTGTTCGCCTTCAGAAAAGATCGCAGCATTGCTAACCAACTGGTAATGGCAGCTCTCCCGCAAAAAGAACAAATTAGTATGAGATCCTTTGTAGGCTTACCACCTATACAAGGACATCACAGATGGGGAACTTGTATTCATTGCGCCACTACAGAAGAAGGGTATAACAACATTTTTTGGAAACATGAGTCCTTTACCAATTGTAAGTCACGGTACGTGGTATACGGAATAAAATGCCCTTGCGATATGTTGTATATTGGCAAGACAAACCAAGAAGTGAGAACAAGAATTATGCAACACAAGTAAAGAATTAGGACAAACATCCAAACAGCTCCATTAGTCAATCATTGGCGCCTGAAAAATCACACAGAAACCGATCTCAAGTGGACGGTCATTTCAAAGGTCGAAAATGATTACAGAGGCGGGGATTTAGATGTAAAACTATCAAGAAGAGAAGCAATGCTTATTGTTAAATTCAACTTGGCAGTTGCTGGCTTGAATGAACTAACAGAGATTTACAAACTAAACTAAACTTGGAATGTTCTCTATAAACTCTGGCCAACCACTATTGACAGACCGACCACTTTGCATGCCATGCCGTCACATGTAGTAATACGATGCATCACCGCCAAACACACTCACAATTCATGTCTCAGTCCATGCCGTTTGCAAGCCAAATATAGTCCAACCCGCCAACTGAGAACATCATGCCAGTCTGGGACCAATTGTGGGATTTAACTACATGTCCCAGCATTCATCGTCAGAAAATCTTGCTTTTTTTTCCCCATCCTTCTCAACTATGCGAGAAGTTAATCCTTTTTGAAAAAAATGAAGCAATTCAAATAGCCTGCTCAAACCATACAGGTGCCTTGTATTGAATAACCACAGGCCTCGTGGACCTCCAGACCAGGATTTGTGCTGCCTCGGTCGGCACAATTGTCGTCAACACATCATTCAACTGAGATTTTTCAATGGCAATTTGTCAATTTTATTGAATTCCAACAATCATGTGATTTAATCCTTTTAGAAGAAACAACGTTAAAGTATATATGTTACTTGAACCATGAAGGTGTTTTTTATTGAAAAGCTACACTTCCCAGGAGCCTTTCAGACCAGCAAGGGTCTACACGTCAATGACCAGCAGCGGCACTACCGCCTTTAGTCCACCATTGAAAGAACCGTTTTTATCCAATTTCGTACATTGGTATTAATTTTAATACGATTTGCAATTCTTTCTCAATACAATGCTGTTGAAGAAAACAAGCCGCCTGATCAGCGCAGGGAGCTTCCAGATGTCAAACTACAACTCCCATGATCCTCTAGACCAGGAAAGGTTTGACATAAATCATCAATGGCGGCACGGGTTCCTTCAGTATGCCATTGAATGCTTACGCCGTCTGAACCGGTGAACTCTTCACAGCGACACTCAGAGGTGAGGCAGCCTTACGCGCTTGTGCTGTTGTGATCATTCAGCGCGGAGTGCATTCTTTTTTCTAAATATTCCTTTGCCTCCCCCCAGGCTTTCTCGAGTGTCCACATCTACAAACTGTTAAGAAGCGACGATTCAAAAAATAAGTAAGTCTTTTTGGTTAAACGTCTTCCCTATAAGCATGGCTTGATGTAGGTCATCCGATCTTATGCCAATCTTTTCTTTCAAGTCTCCGACATAAATTAGGAAGTCAGATGTGTATGCATGTTGTCGGATTGATGTAAGTATTTCCCGCTAAGGGGCAATTTGATTTTGGCCATGAATTGTTACTGTTTGATGTAGTGACTGTAGGGTATCCTTTTTTTCACTGCAGTGTTGAGCGTCGGGTCTAATAGAGCCAGGCTTTCTGCAGTAAAGGTAAGCGGCATGAGCAAGGAGTGGGAGCACTCAGTATCATTTAGATAAAAAAAGAGTCATGGTGATTAAGAATGTTTTTTTGTTCTTCTCCACAGCCTTTTGGGTCCTGATGAGAACTCCCTACCAAGTAGGAGTTCAAAACGCGTAGACCATTGTTTGTTCAGTCATGAGATCTTTAAATTACAAACATAGCTGCAAATTGATGTGATTAGACAAAATTATTATCTATGGCTTTTGTATATTATTGTACTTAGTATTCAATTGTAAATAGGGTGTGTTGGTTGTGCTTGAGAGTGTGAAGTGGTTGAATGTTTGATATGCTGAGTGACTGAGTATTGAATGATTATGAATATGTACAGTTTAATTTTTTATCAAAAGTAAACATTGTTTTGTATGTGTATTGTAGATTAAATTTAACCAACAAATGTATTCAAAGAAAAAATAAATATATTGATAAATTCAGACTGCACTAGAAGTCTTGCACCCACATTGTGTTTAAATCTAATGTGTCGTTAAAAGAGAAGGATTGAATTGAACAGTACTGACAATTGTTTCGTTTTCTATTGGTCAGTGGCTTGGCCTTACTGTTGGGAGCCCAAACCCAGTGGTGCTAGTTATCAATACATGGAAGGCCATTTACAAGGCTTGACTGGTCATCTTTCTGTTGCTTATTGCTATATTTGTGTGTTAAACTGGTGCTAATGAGGTGTAACAAGTGATAAAATGAAAAAATATAATTAAGTATTACTAACACAAAAAGTGCTGCACTACGCCACTTAATTTCCCTTTTTCTGCTGCATAATTTACTCAAACTTGTTGCATAATTTGGCTCTTCCCTGCCGCATAATTCCATTGGCCCCTAATAACACTAACTTCTGGTGTAATTTGATAGATGAGAAAAATCCTTGTATGAGTGTGTAGTCAACATTTTGTGAATTCCTGACTGAATGGGAAAAGCATTTTTTGCATATAAGTGGCAATTAGGTGTGCATTTATAAGTGCAAATTTATTGTTGTTATTCAACAAAAAAATTGTAATAGCTCAAGGCTCAATATAAATAAGGGCTATATGGCAGTTTTATTTTTAGTTCCCTAATGCACTATGCCAGATCTGGTGTTGTTTCTCCACTCGCACTCCTTTCCAGTCTGGGGTCCTCATTTACTTAACTTTTTTTTATTTTAGAGCATGTGGGAAGCTGCAGTTGTAATGTTAGGGCCAATGACAGTGCTCCAATAAATAAAATCTTGCTTATAGAAATATAAGTAATGAAAAGTGAGACAACTGCAAATAAAGTTGATGGAATTTATAAAGAGCAAATGTTTTATTTTTGTAGAATGTTGTATGGAATATGGTAGCCATTATCTGCAAAAATTGCTATCATTGAGTTTGAGTGCAATTATGTTATCTAACATTACATCAACAACAAGGAATTAAGCAGAAATAAAACAACTTTTAAGAACAAAATCAGAAGCATGACATAGGATGCCCAAACCTAAACCTGTCATGAGCAATTATCCTAAAGATTTATAGCTATATATGAGGCACGTTCTAAGTTCCATTTGAATCTACAAAACTGCTATTGTTACCCCATATATCATATAAGGTGGGATGTTCAGATCTCATTAGGTGCATGTGGCTTTAGGATATAGTTAAGAGATATTTTATCAGACAGTTCTGAGGCCTCCCAACTACTGTTTTCTAGTGGCGTTCTTTGATGGTTTCCAAAGGACAGCATTATTGTATGAGGGTTTTAAAGAGGGACTTTGAACCAGTTTTATAGTTTGGCCATGACTTACAGCTCTTTAATATTGTTATGGAATTCACATAATCTAAAACATTGTGAAAGCTCACCAAAGGGGACTCCAGTAATGGGATTTGCAGGGGAAAATATAAAACTTTTTAAGGTTCAGCAGAGACGGATGGCCGTTAGGACACAATGTAAAATCTGTGTGTTATTTGTTTAGATCATTGTTCTCTTAAGATAGAAGGAAACATATCACCACTGAGAGCTAGATTCACAAATCCTTACATGGACAGTTGAACATCTGCTAACTTACTTCCATGCTTGGAGTGGATTTAATTTTTAGGCACTCACAGAAACACAAATGGGTGCTTAAAAAATGTTACTTAGAGATTTCCAGAATTAGGTCAATGTGTGGGGCAGCCTGTTTCCTGTGGCGATTCCCCTTCAGCCACAACCCCATTGAATAAGGGTACAGTCTTTTCTGTTGTTTCATTACAGTGGATCATATGTATATGTGCTTCCAGGTATATGAAAAAATCTATGGGTGTTTGGGTGTTCATTTACATCTTCACACTGCCCTACCTAGCAATGTACACACTCTATCAATGAGAAGGCAAATTATACTCTAGGGGACATATTAGCAAGAACCTCGTTAAAATTATCACCGATTTAGCGGCAGGACACTGCCACTAAAACGGCGATAACGGGCTAATATGCGTTATGGAATTCCAATAGAAGCCCAGGCTAGATGTCCTGCACATCTAACCTGGGCTTCTTTCGGAATTCTATAACACATATTAGCAAGCCCATTATAGGTGTTTTAGCGGCAGTTTCCTGACGTAAAAACGGCAATAACTTTAACGAGGTTCTTGCTTGGTTCAATATCTCACAATCGTAAAGTAACATGGGGATTACCTTTCCTGCCACCACTATTAAAAATAAAGTTACCGAAACGCCTCCCCCATAAAACTTGTTAAATCTCTTCAAACCAGTCGTAGTTCTATAAGCTTTGGTAGGGATGGTTGCTGATATTTAACCCAGTACACTATTTTAAAAAAAAATATATAGATAGGTATTTATAGTGATCAACCATTTCCAACTTCTTTTTGTTTAACCACTAGGTAAAACATACTTTTTTCCTTTCATGCTACCTAACTTTAATTTTAGCAATAGTCATTTTTAAAAAACAATTTTACCATACCTTAGGGGTAATATCTGAGTTTGAAGGAGTTCATTTACATTTGCACACTACACTACCTAGAAATGTATATAGTCCTTCCTGTAGGCCTTAAAATCCAACAGTGAAAATGCAGCCACATTGATGACTCTTCACCAATGCTCATTCTGCAATTACTAATATATCAATAACTATTTGTTATCGCTTCATACGCAAGTTACCAAACAGAAATACATTAAAAATAAATGTAAACATAATAATGGTGTCAAGTAGTGAATACATTTGTTTAGATTGTTCAAGAAATTCCCCAAGGTCCCAGCTATGTTAAAACATGTCAATGCATGCAACAATTCTAAAGCCTGTCCCCTCCTTAAGGTAATATATTTAAAAATCAAGGGACAGACATAAAGCCAACATACTTTTAAAAAGCAAATGTAATCCAATAGTAAGTGAACATTAGTACATTTTCATTGAAAACAAGTACAGGTATGAATACCCTAAAAAACATTCATCAAATTCCTCTGCAATTAGACCAATACTCCATTTCAAAATAGCATTATGAATGGAAGGGTAAGGAACTAATTGTAAACCACGAATACAATCAGCTCAGCTGAACATGAGGATTTTCTGATACTGTCAACAATAGTTTGACTGATAAATTTAGTAAATTTGCACTTCGTTACTATAGGTGACACAATTTTGCCTTCCCAAGAGGGACACTTACAAATTGTAAATCATCTACACCTTCAAGGATAAGCATTAACTGAATTAAAAAAACGTTAGAAATCATATAATCATACACAGTGAAGAAAGCATCCTTTGTGTTGCTTTCCATTATTCAAAAGGCAATTCACAGTTCGACCTTGTCATTAGGTCCCTAGTGCAAGATTGGAGTTCAAGTTGAAAAGCTTGAATCATCGCTGTAGATCCAAGGCCTTCTTTAGTATATATATTTCACTCCAATCAATAAAGTAATATTACCCTCTCGTCCAGTACCCCACAATCATAAAGTGACATAAGGATTATGTTCCCTGCCACCAGTCTTAAAATTTTTACTGAAAACCCCCTTAAAACGTGTTAAATATTGTCAAACGAACCACAGTACTGTCGCTTTTAGTAAGGAGGATTGCTGATGTTTAATCCAGTACACATTTTCTGAAGAAAAAAATCATCTAAGTATTTATGGTGGGCCACCATTTCCAACTTCTTTTGATCTAGCTACTTTGTAAAACACATCCTTTTCTTTCATGCTACCTAGCTTTAGTTTAAGCTACATTATTGGTTATGTATTTGCCAGACAATAATCTTTGGGGCCACTGTTTTTTTCTGCAGGCTGGAGGAGTAATATCTAGCAACACTGGATATTTCACAAACAGTAAAGACCCTATATGTTTTTTTCCATTAACTTTGAGAAGAAAGAGTTTGATTTACAAATTGCTAGTAGTATGTCAGACATAAATAAACAAAATAATGCTGGAGCTGGTAAACATTGCTATTTTAAGACATTTTGGATAGATGTCCTAGTTGTAGGTTTTCCGCTTTTAGATATTACAGAGCCTAATCAATCTGAATATACAGTTTAATTTGAAAGTGGATGTAATTTGTTCATGCCACAAAAGGGCTTTGCTAAGTGCTCTATACAATATATCACAGAATTCAAATATCCGAAACTGTAATTTCAATTGTTAACTAGTTTAACTAGTTCTCAAAAACGGCAACAATGCATATAGCACTGTTATCCTATTTTGTTTATAAATGAATGTTATTTTGCAGTGGTGGTCGGTAATTTTAAGAGGGAGGGGGCGGACAGATGGGACACACATGCACACATACACATACACAGTCACAGCCATGCAATAACAAATACAAATACACACAATACACATCCATTCGCAACACTTGTTATCAAACCTCCATACATACATGCACATACCAAACATTAATTTGATAAAAAACACACTTATCCGCAGCTCTCCTTTGGAGGTCCCAGGAGGCTTGGGTCAGCTGCCGCCCTCATTGGCTGACCTAAGGTCAGTCACCCAGGTGCAAGGCAGTCAGTGACGCTACCCCTCATCACAGAGGAGAGGACTTCAGGGACCTTTGCTGAGCTGAGGAGACAACGCCCACAGGAGATGTAACTTCCTCAACCCAGCAAATTTCAGCTCAGGCAGCCAGGAGTCTGCATGTTTAGCACATGTCTGGCTCCTGGCTGCCTGACCTGAAAATGAACAGTGGCTGTCAGGCTGACCTTTGTTCAGCCTGACAGACACTGTTTGTGAGGGGCAAATGGTTGGGGGGTGTTGTTGCCTCTCAGCCTCAATGGACCAACCACAGCTGTTATTTTGATTTCCCAAATGATTCCTATGTTGCCTTTTTACAAACTTATATGTGCTAAAATAATTTCACTTTCAATCCTTGCAAAATTTTCGATGTTATGTCTGCTCTTCTTTCAATAGCGTATTCTGTTCCACGTCAAACCAAATTAAATTATGTTTGTTTAGGGACTTTACTTAATTTTTATTATCAATTTATGGACTTGGCATGTGGAATAAACATTCGGAAATAACTTTTGTTTCTGCATCTAAGTACCATTAGCTCATAACATTTTGTGAATCAGACCCAAAGTAACTCAAACCGATTAACCATTTGTAAGAGTAATATCCAGGCTATAGTTTTAGTGGATTTTCAGTTAACTGCTTGGGATTAGCCTTAAAAATATCGTTGTTGCATAGTTTGTGGATATACAGAAGTAACACATGGTTAAAGGAAAGACACAGATTTGTCAATAGAAAACAAGATTTTTGCTCCTAAAACAAGATAGGGCCAGATAGATGGTAACATGAGAGAATATTTACAAGAAATGTTTAAAGGAACAGAAAAGTTCCCATGCATACATCCAAAACAATCTCGAGGTCCAACAACATTCCAGAACATTTCCATGTATTATTACAACTAATTTGTGCCCTCTCCAGAAAGGTTGTGAGACATAGAGCCACTTATTTATGACGTCTCGTTTTGACTTATTTAAAAATGTAATCAATAATTTGAGATGTTACATATGCGTTGAGAGATAACATTGGTCAATATTTAAAATTGTGTGTGAATTAAAGCAGAAAGTATATCTGTCAATGACTAAACATGGGGCTCAGTTCTTCACATCCTTCTTAGTGACACTGAGAAAAGGGTGACCCACTTCCTGAAGCCACACTGCCTGCCCTGGGCGCTGCACGACTCACAGTCAGGATACTCTTTGGAAAGTAGTGCCTGAGAGCACCAGGAAGAAAAAGCACAAAAGCAAAACAAGCATGGTCCATAATGGAAGACAGTTCTTGCAAAGTTGAAATTTCGGATCCGGTTAAGAAGCAGACTAGAGTAAAGCACAATACGGCAGGTTGAGGCAAAGCTGGTGCTGACTTTATCAGAGCAGAGCTTGCAAGACTGGAGCCGGCTGACTAGAAAGAAAATGTATTGTACTCATGTAGTATGTATACTGGATAATGCATTACTATAATTTCCATAATGAATTATATTATATGAATTATTACATGTTTTTTTTTCTAAAGATCAATATAAGAAACACTATAAAACCAGACATATCACAAAGTAATGAAGGTGGACACTAGTGTTGGTGGCACAGCAACAATGAACAAACTCCACACTCTATTGAAAAGTGGTGATGAGAAGGATGTAAGAGATGTATGGAAAAGAGCCCTGGAAAACTATGAGGAGAGCCATCAAAAATATAAGTAGATCCAGAAAATGGAGTGATAGAATATTGCATACATGGTGTACCCATGGACCCAGAAAAAATTGACATGCCCTGGAAACACAGAAACATGTTTTATTTAACAACATAATTTAAATTTTACAGCACTAATAGAAAGAAATATATGATTATAGTAGTACATTTTCAGTAAAGCTTTACGTTTAAATTCTCACCGGGGAACAAAAGCTTTGTGTTGCCTTAATATTTTTGGTTTGAGTGGGGAAAGGGGCGATAAGAAGTTCAATGGGATAAAGATGGTGGGGGAGAGCCTTTCTCATAGAGGATGTGTGGTGAGATGTCATAAGGTCATGAACCTGAGTCACCATTCGATCTCTTGAGGGAGTTGAGTTCACATAACTTTGATCATAGAAGCACATCTGACAGCCCAGCCCCTGAGACCTCTTCGTATGTGTAATGAATGGAATCCATAGTTTGGGAAAGAAACGGGGCCCCTGAATGTAGGATGAACTGACCCCATCAGGGAAATACAACTATGGAAAAAAGCAAACCTGGGCACGGTGGATTTCACTTAGCACATGCACATCAATTCCAGACATTGAACATGATAACATTAATATAAAAACAGCTTATAACTTGGTGATATATACACTCAATTTATTTTTTCATTTTTTAAAATTGTACTCTTTTTTGAATTACAAAAATAAATATCCCAGTATTGACAACTTTTTCTAAAAGACACAGAATGTACTTATCTTATCTTATCTTTTTCTTTTTTTCTTATCGCTTGATACACACTTTTGTTGCATTCTGTAAACCAACTTTCTAATTATCAGGAAAATCACAGTTGTCTTATTTTTCAATTCGATGTTATAATCAAAAATATTTACACAATATCTGTAATCAAATACTCAATATCTAAAACCATTAATCAGATTAATAATATGAGGAGACCTACGGCTTGTTGTCAAATTACGAGCGTTTCGGCATAGGCCTTCATCAGTACTCCGTCTCAGTGGTTGCTAAATGGAAAATAGACAACAGTATTGCCTGGAGTTAATATGCCTGGATAAGTATGTTGATATACTAAACTAACAGATACCATTATTTATTTTTATAGCATTATCATCTGTGGTGTATCACGCTGAACTAGTGTCAAAAGATATGAATAATAGCAGTGCTCAGAGAATTAAAAGTGAAGGCCAATCAAATGGCCAAAGAATAAAACCAAAGGTCCCAATATGAGAAACCAGGAAAGGGGAGAGAGCTGTCTATTTAGTGGTAGCTTGGAAAAAAGAGAATAGCACTCTCTAAACACCCTAAAAATCTATTATCAGTTAAAGAAAGTTTTTTTTCATAAGTCTATAAATTTGATTACAACCTAACTGTGCACACCTAATGGTTTTATGCGTTATAGAGCAATATAAGACATCTTTCGCAGGTGATATTCCTGCTGTTAGTATATAATTGCTTTTGGAAACGCAGAAGACAATATGTTAGGGCACCATCATTTGTTTTTGCATTTGGGGTGACTTGTTTTATTGCAAAATTATGGCCATTTTAATTTGTTAGTACCTTTCATATTTTAATTTACCTCTCAACGGCGAGTAGCCCTCTGTGAGTTCTTTCCTGTGTTAATCTTGTTATTAATTAAACAACTGTTTTTTTTGGGCCGCTGATTGGTGTGTTATATAGAAAATGCAAAGAGAGAAAACAAATTGATTTTTATAAATCTGTAGTTTTGGTATAATAACCCATTAAGGGTTTAAAAGTCCGCTATTGGATCATGGCTGAATAATTGAGTCATTTACCTGTCGCAACTGATCAACCAACTGCCCCAGAATAAAATTAATAGTGCAAAGTGTTGATACGCGTTTATCAGGATAAACAAACAATCTATAAATAAGTGAAAAGATGTTGTTAGCAATTTGGAAAAAACCTCCTATTCAGTTAATTTTAATTTGGAGGTATCTTTTATACTGACCCTTAGTTATGCAGATATATACCTCTTAATATGTGCCACTTTGTTGATAAGTACAATGCATTTGGGGTACGTGTGGGACTGGAAAACACTCTCAGTCTATTTGGGACTCCTCCGCTCTCTCTGAAATACAAAAAGAGTATTTTACCCTAGGCTATCCAATTAATAGTTTTGATGTTTTTAGGTGAAAGATATACCTTTATTAAACATACCGTTGGAATGGAGATTATTACCTCTACTTAAATGCTACCTAGTTGAGGCGAATTCCTCATTATCGTTTTTCTGAAGTATGGCTTAACAGCGCTGTTTGGGTTTATAAGCAGGAGAGTTTAGACCTTCACCGTTCAATATCATCTGCCTCATGGACTCTACTTCATGTTAATGTTCACTGGAGTAAGATGACAATTCCCTATGCAGACTTAACTGAGTTGCTAGCTACATGAAATCTTACTCAGACCATGAGTTTTAAGAATCTACAAGAGACTTGTTCAGGTCCATTACACCAGATTTCAAACTACTCAGACCGAAAATCCTAAGTATTTGCTATTGATGTAATTACCGAAATTTTAAACTCAAAGTTAAAGTCCCTATATGTTCTTGTTCTCGGGTTAGCTTTCTATCGAAGTTCTTACCGGCTGCATCAATCGATTTATTTTGCATGTTGGACAACGCCGAAGGATCCCTGTACCAGGTTTTCACCTTAATTACTAACATTTGCCCTTGACGCCTGAGGCACACATACACTTCCGGGTTATGATACTTGACGCAGACAAAATTTTCACTTTTCTACAGGCGGTGAAGTGGATGTTCGCATCACACAAATTCAGCGAGTCCAAGAATTCCCTGAGCTTATAAAGTGTGTCTGTCCAAATGAAAAAAATATCATCTATAAATTGTGACCATTTAACTACCGATTCGAAAAAGGGTGCTATTTCATTATAGATTCATTTTTTCTCAAACAGAGACATGTATATATTAGCCACTGTAGGGGCACAAGATGCCCCCATGCTGACACTCTGTTTTTTTTTATATAGTTAGTTATTGAACTAAAAAACATTTCCTTTCAATACATTCTTCAAACATTCCCACACAAAGATAGTGGGACATGTGATCTTATATGCATTGATGAACCAGTTGACTGCTTCTATTGCTCCATTTTAGGGATTTTACTATATAGAGCTTCAATGTCCAACGTGACCATGTATTGCGTAGTAGCACAGAAATGTGTATCTTCAATCAAAATTATGATGTGCCTCGTGTCTGGACGTGCACTGGTGTTCGAGCCACTTGTGGACATAAGATAGCATCAACATATTTAGAGAGGCATTCTGTGATCGAACCAACGGTTGTTACAATTGGTCTCAATGGAAGATTAACCTCATCTTTGTGAATTTTTGGAATGCCATAAGTGCTGGCCATCTTGTGTTGTTCCACATTAGGATCTCTTGTTATTTTACAATAAAAATGGTTGTCTCCTATCATAGTCTCCATTTTGGAGACATAGGTGGGGGTATTGTTATGAATGAGCCACTCTTGTGGTTGGGCACTTGATGATGACCATCAAACATCACCATCTTAAACTGACGTTAGCGTTTTATTTTATTCTAGCCTTAATGTAGAACGATAGGTATATATACCTGCTTAGTGAGAACAATTATGTTGAATACTCCCTTTTGATATGAGCTCCTACCATGTCAATCTTGCGCTTTAACTTTATCTTGCTTCAGGCCAGTGCTTGCTATTGGCTTTGGCATGACCACATGTCACCTTGCTTACTATTTTGCTCTGCTTTAAGCTTCTTTATGTGCATGACAGCGCTTGCAAAACTGACTCCCTTTTCTCGACTGTCGCCATTTTCTGTGCTTCACAAGGTGGGGAGGGCATGTTTTGCTCCTCACTTGTTTTCGCACCTCACTGACCAGAGAGAACTGGATATTATCTGTGGAATGTACAAACTCCGCTTCAAAGCCAAAATACAGAGGCTTGGCCAGCCACTGTCTTGACCTTGACGCTGACTGGTAAGAGCCAGCCCGGTTTTCCAATGAGAAAGGGAAAAGGCTTTCTAGAAGCTTCGTTTCATGTTAGAAATGGTATTGAAGCGAGGGGCCTCCGCGGGCCAGACCAAAGTTCACCACAGAATAGACGTATTGCTGTGGACGGTGAAGGAATTTGTGTCCTGACTGTACCCCTGTCGAGGCTGCAGAACCGGACTTCCCTCAGCTTGGGCTGGTAGGATGGTGCTGAATCAGTCAGCACCAAACCTTTTTATTATTTCTTTCTATTCTTTGCCACTCTTTTCTTATTCTTTTCCATTCATTTCTACATATGTATATATTGCAACCTATTTTGACCGTTTAGTCCAATTATCCAATTGTTACTTGGGAGTCTGCCATGACTAATGCATTCGGCCTGCCTTTGTTAAAGTAGTGTATTAATAAATGTATACGTGTTACATTCCATACTTTTGGATTGGTGTTATTACTTCACCTTGGGGAGGTGCTGGGTTTTGCCTTGGTCCAAGGGAGGGTTGTGGTTGGATCTGTCCTTTTTGTCGAAAATCAGATTCACAACATCTTGGTGTCATTCTCACAAGATTCGAAACGTTTGATTAAAGGGGAAGAAATATGTTTTCTAGAAAATCAAAGGCGGACTCCCAGATACCAATTGAGATTCCCAGATGGGAAATGGCCCCTTATGGGGTGCTTGCCCACAAGTGGGCTAATTGTGCTGGATTGAGTGAGAATTGGAGTGCTTGTTTGGCTGACGCTGAGCCAGCCCAAGTGGTTGTGTGTTTGCAAAAAGTGCCTGTGAAAAAAGGAGAAGAACTCTCTACATTAGGAAGAAGGGGTTTGATTCTCCTAAATGCTTATAGAATTATGCATGAAAAGTATGTGCAGCTGCAATGTGAGTGTGAGAAATAGAGAAACAGTGTGTGGAAACCAAGAATTCCTCTACAATGTTAACTTGTCAGAATAAATTATTGCTAGACAAGATGGAAACCTATCAGACTGTAGCTAAAAAAGCTGCAGTTCGTACTTCAAAATATAAGTATAGGAATAGAAGAGAAAGGGTTAATAAGAAGAAAGTACGCTTAGCTATTGCAAAGGTTGGAATTGACTGGGACCCTGAAATGTGGGATGGAAATATTTGGGATTCCAATAAGTTTTCGGACTCTAGTGGAGAATGTGATAAAGTTGACGAGTGTAACTAGTCTGAGAAGCAGGGTGAGTCAGTGGGACACAAAGTGATTCAAGCGCAACCAATTTATCGTCAAAAAATACAGGGTCGCCTAAATTTCCCACAGGGGGTTTCGATGGACAGTATGGAGGATTTTACTCAGCAGGAGATTAATGACATTTCAGACAGATTTCGGCAGACACCTGGAGAATCTCTACTTATGTGGATGGTTTGGTTGTTTGATCTGGGTGCTGCTGGTGTGATGTTGGACCATGGAGATGCAGCGAAATTCTGTACGCTTAGTTCAGATTCTACCGTGCAGAATCAGTTTAGGAATTACAGTGACAATTATCAAATTAGCTTGTTGCAGTTGGTTGTGGTTGGATGTAGTCATAAATACCCAACAGAGTCAGATTAGCCAGCGAATGATAAACCTTGGTATACTTTGAGAGATGCTATACAGAGGCTTAAGGAGGAAGTGATGAAAACGTCTATCTTTCTGGATCACGCACATAGGTTGCTGGATGGGATGCATCTGTGCGAAACAGGATAGTTTGTACTGCTCCTCCAACATACAAACAGGTGATGATGACTTTGCTAATCAATCAGACTGGTAATACCTTGGCGCAAGTGGTTGAGGCTGTTCTTGAGTTAGGAGAATTTGGATAACGGATAAAAAAAGAGAGAACTTCCAGGCCTGAGACTCGTACAGAAAATAACAAGCTGTCTAGGGGAGATATGTTCAAGGCTCTGTTAAAAGATGGTGTGGAGAAAGAACAGATAGATCAAATTACTACCACAAGTATGTGGCAGATGTACCGAAAAAGAAGTCTATATAAAAAGGAAGGAAGTAGGAGAGTGAATAAACAAAGCATAAAGACAGTCAGATGAGGGTGAGAGCGAAGAGCAGGAGAAGGAGGGGGCGAAACCTGCCGGCTCAGGCAGGAAGGTTGAGAAAGACTCAGAAAGCGACTGGCTCATTGAGGAAAGGAGAAAGGAGGACTTAATTCCTAAAAGATATGAAGGAATGTATCAGTATTGCACTTGCATATAATGAGACCATATATACACGCTGGTCAGCTTTAAATAATTCCGCAAAAGTGAGGAATTATGTTCTTGTTCATATAAACAGTCACACTTATGTACTCTGTGGGTACAAGTTCAAATTGACATATATAATTGGAAGTTTGCATTCTGGCTACAAATGTTCTCATTCCTAAAACAGTCATAATTATTCAGTTGTCAAATATTCATATAGACATATATAATTACTAATTTAAAGATTTTTTACATTCTACATTACAAATCATATACATAAATGTGACATGTGGTTGTGTGTTAAATCTCCCATAGTTAAAGATTGGCACATACATGGGGTCAGTGTTAATTTATTGGTTTAATTTGTATATATCCTTCATGGGATATATGAGTACATCAATGTATTAAGTACTATGTTCAATTGAAATGCTCTTCCCGACAGAACCATTATTATTTGTTTAGTAGATACTGGAGCGGAGGCCACTTTGATATATGGAAATTACCAAAAGTTTAAAAGACAGTATTTCACCATTACAGGTTTAGGTGGTAAAGAGACACCGGCAGTGTAGACAAAAGTCCACATAAAAATAGGGAGAATACCAAAAAGAGAATACACTGTATTGATTGTGCCCCTTTCTGAATATATTATTGGAATTGATATTTTGAAGAGAATGTCTTTGTATTTGGAAGATGGGTACTAGCAATTTGGATCAAAGAAGTACATTTCAGATAGCGCTGTATGAGTAGGCCATTTGAAAATTCCCCCAGTGAAGTTGCCACAGGCTACAAAGGTAATTCATTTGAAACAGTATAGATTTCCAGGTGTGCATGAAGAAATGAGTGCAACTATTCATATTCAGGACTTGATAGAGGCAGGGGTGGTGACCCCAACACTACTGCTTGGAATAATCCCGTGTGGCCCGTGCGCAAAAGTGATTATTCTTGGTGCATGACAGTTGATTATCGTGAATTGAAACACCTCCTTTCACTGCCGCTGTCCCAGATACAGTTACCTTACTTGAGAAAATACAGAAACACCCTGGAACTTGGTATGCAACTGTTGATATTGCCAATGCTTTCTTATCGATACCAATAGCCCCAGAATATCAGGAGCAATTTAGTTTTTCATGGAATGGTAGACAAATTACATTTAAGAATTTACCTCAAGGGTACTTGCAGAGTCCCACCATCTGTCACCGGCTGGTGGCAGAGCATTTAGACGAAATATCAGTTATTCCTGGAGTACAGCTTTGTCATTACATTGATGATGTGATGATACAGGGAGAGACACAGGTACAGGTGAAAACTCAGTTAGACAGGAGTGTGGAGCATTTGCAGAGTAAGGGATGGGAGATCAATCCCGACAAATTACAAGGACCCCCTCAAAGTGTGAAGTTTTTGGGTATCCAATGGCACCAGGGACATAGAGAGGTGGTGCCCCAAGCGAGACAAAAGATTAGAGAATTCGGAGTGCCACGAAACAGGAAGGAAGCTCAGAGGTTCATTGGTTTGTTCGGTTTTTGGAGAAAACACATTGCTCACTTAAGTCAGATTTTGGCCACTTTGTACAAAGTTACATGAAAGAAAAATACATTTGAATGGGGAGAGTAGCAGCAAACCGCATTTGAATTAGCGAAAGAGGCTATACAGCATGCTTTAGATTTATGGCCAGTACGAGAGGAAGATGTTGATCTAAACGTGTCAGTGCAAGGACCCTATGCTAATTGGAGTTTATGGCAGAAGCAGGGAAGAACGAAAGTACTTTAGGGTTTTGGACGAAGAAACTGCCAAATGCTGAAGAGCGTTACACTCCTTTTGAGAAACAGTTACTTGCATGCTACTGGTATGTAGTGGATTCTGAGCAATTGACCCTAGGGAGCAATGTGATTTGGAGACCTGAGATTCCGATAATGCAGTGGGTGAGGAGTTCCCCTAAAACTCATAGAATAGGGCATGCACAGGAAGCCAGTGTAATCAAATGGAAGTGGTATATACAGGATAGGGCCTGAGTAGGTACCAAAGGCACCGCAGTATTGCATGAGCAGGTAGCGCAGGCGCTAATGGAACAGACAGAGGTGTTACATGATGTACCTGAGATACAGGAATCTCCTGTAAAGTGGGGTAAGCCATTTGGCGAATTGTCCGTGGAGGACAAAAAGTATGTGTGGTTTACTGATGGTTCAGCCAGGTATGTAGGAGCTAAGAGGCACTGGAAGGCGGTGTCATACAATCCTGTGACCCAGAAATTGTTGACTACTACTGGAGATGGAAAGAGTAGCCAATTTGCAGACCTTTATGCTGTGTATCAAACTTTGAAACATGAACTGCCAGGAAAATGTCATATTTATACTGAGTCGGGGTCCACGGCCAATGGGTTAGCAACTTGGCTACCCACATGGCATGCTCATAGTTGGATGATAACTGCAAAAGAGGTGTGGGCAAGGAGTTGTGGAAAGAGATCTGGACCATGTTGACACAAAGTACAGTTACTGTACACCATGTAGATGCTCATTGTTCTATCGACTCACTTGACCGCTGGTTTAATTCCTTTACAGATGAGAAAGCTAAGAATTCAGAGGCAGAAGTGGAAACAAAGGATTCTGATTTGGTTGGGATTGTGAAGTGGGCACATCAGAAGTGCAGACATTTTGGAGAGCAGATTACTAGCAGCAGGGCAGGTAATAGAGGGATACACCTTCCCTTAGGCTTGATGAAGACTCTGATTTTGCAGTTTCCTGTTTGCCAGCATGCTTGACACAGATCAGTCCCACAGATAGTGAGAGGTCAGCTAAATAGAAGAAAGTTACCAGCGCAGTTTTGGCAGATCGATTATATTGGGCCACTGCCACTGAGTAGAGGATGTCAATATGTGTGCACCGCTGTGGACACATACTCTGGACATTTGATAGCTTTTCCAGTGCTCAGAGAATTAAAAGCGAAGGCCAATCAAATGGCCCAAGAATAAAACCAAAGATCCCAATATGAGGAACCAGGAAAGGGGGGAGAGCTATCTATTTAGCTTGGAAAAAAGAGAATAACACTCTCTAAACACCCTAACAAACTATTACCAACTAAAAAAAGTTTTTTTTAACAAGTCTATAAATTTGATTACAATCTAACTGTGCATACCTAATGGGTGTATGCGTTATAGAGCAACCCTAGTCATCTTTGGCAGGTGATATTCCTGCTGTTACGATATAATTGCTGTTGAAAACACAGAAGACAATATGTTAGGGCACCATTATTTGTTTTGTATTTGGGGTGACTTGTTTTATTGCAAAATTATGGCCATTTTAATTTGTTAGTACCTTTCATATTTTAATTTCCTCTCAAAGGCGAGTAGCCCTCTGTGCTTTCTTTCCTGTGTTAATCCTTGTTATTAATTAAACAATGGTTTTCGGGCCGCTGATTGGTGTGTTATATAGAAAATGCAAAGAGAGAAAACAAAGGGATTTATATAAATTCTATTGTTTTGGTATAATAACCCATTATGGGTTTAAATTTCAACTATTGGATCATGGCATGAATAGTTGAGTCATTTACCTGTCGCAAAGGGATCAAACTACTCCCCTGGAATAGAATTAATAGTGCAAAGTGTTGATACACGTTTATCAGGATAAACAAACAATCTATAAATAAGTGAAAAGATGTTGTTAGCAATTTGGAAATATACCTCCTATTCAGTTCATTGTAATTTGGAGGTATCTTTTATACTGACCCTAAGTTATGCAGACATGTACCTCACAATTTGTGTCACTTTGTTGGTAAATACAATGCATTCGGGGAATGTGTAGGACTGTTAAAAACACTCTCAGTCTATTTGGGACTCCTCCACGCTCTCTGATATACAAAAAGGATATTTTACTCTAGGCTATCCAACTAATAGTTTTGATGTTTTTAGGTAAAAGATATACATTTATTAAACACACCATTGGAATGGAGATTGTTACCTTTATTTAAACGCTACATAGTTGAGGCAAATTCCTCATTATTGTTTTTCTGAAGTATGGCTTAACATCGCTGTCTGGGTCTATAAGCAGGAGAGTTTAGACCTTCACCGTTCAATATCATCTGCTCCAAGGACTCAACATCACGTTAATGTTCACTGGAGTAAGATGACAATTCCTTATGCAGACTTAACTAAGCTGCTACCTTCTTGAAATCTTACTCAGACCATGAGTTTTAATAATTTACAAGAGACTTGTTCATGTCCATTAAACCAGATTTAAAACTACTTGGACCAAAAATCCTAAGTATTTGCGATCAATTTAATTACCGAAATTTTAAACTAGAAGTTAAAGTCTCTATAGGTTCTTGTTCTCTGGTTAGCTTTCTATCAAAGTTTGTACCGGCCACGTCGACTAATGTATTTTGCCTGTTGGATAACACCAAAGTATCCCTGTACCTGGTTTGCACCTTAAGTACTAACTTTTGCCCTTGACGCCTGCGGCACGTATACACTTCCGGGTTACGATACTTGACGGAGAAAATGTTTTCACTTTTCTATGGGCGCCATCTTAGAGTTGCTTTACTCTCCGTCTGTTCAGATGGATCGGAGATCAATTCCAGATAAAACTTTCGCACATTTAAATAGGATTAATAAACCTACATACTATTCTGAAGAATAGACATATATTTACATTAATCTATTTAATCTTTTTTGTTTCTTTAGTATTAGATGTTTATTGACCTGGATGCTCTGCCCACAGTAATCACTACCTTGAAAAGTTAATGCCAAGTTGGAATGGCCTCACTAGACGTGACCATATGGTTAGTTATAAATAAACATGTGTGTTTCTCACCGGAGCCATTCCTGTCCTAATGCCCAATTGTGATCTAATAGGATCAGGATTTTAAAGTTGTATGTCCTGGATATTTCATTTATGATGGACTAGAGCAAATGGAACACCTCTAAGTCCATGCTGGTTTATAATCGTTAAGCTGTTGATGGTAATTTCGATATGAGACTATCTCAGACCCTTCTCACAGGTCTTAATATCAGATTGTGAGATTTTAGCTATTGTGCTTAATAACTTGATCCCAAGAGATTTCTTGGTTAAGCCCCTTTGTTGCTGTTTCCAGACTAAAAATCCAGTATACCTCCCTCTATTGTCTTATTGCTTCAGTAGTAATGCCTGGCTTACTGTGTATTTTCTCAAGGATGTAACATTGTATTTCTTCCCGTGTGTGCTTATTGTCAACGTAATGTTGAAGGATGGGGGCTGTTATTCGTCGGTGTCTGATCGCTGATCTATGTTCCGTCAACTGTGTATTAACTGCCCTGCTGGTTTCCCCCACATATCCCATGTTACATGGGCAGATGAGTAAGTAAACCACATCAGATGTTTTACAGTTAGTGAGACTGGTAGGAGATATCAAATGACCATTGAATTGAAGAGTGGAAGATTCAATGGCTGAAGCACAGGTTTACAGGTATTACATTTGTAATTACCTACCACTGGGTTTGAACCTTCAATGCTCCTTTGCAGGAAGGTATTTTTGGTTTTCATCCTAGAGCGGACCACGTGGTCCTTTAGGTTTTTGTTTTGCTTGTATGCAAAAAGTAGTCTTGAAAGTGGTGGTGTCACACTAGACTTATTGATGTTGAGAATGTGCCAACTCAAGCATACCGCTTGACAAACTCTCTCATTAATCATGGAATGCCGTGTGACAAAAACAATAGATGGATTGGTTCTAGCAGAGGTATTTTGGAGCAGATGTTGCCAAGCCGCCAGCCTCCTCATATTATTAATCTGATCAATGGTTTTAGACATTGATTATTTGATTACAGATATAGTGTAAATATTTTTGATTATACCATTGAATTGAAAAATGAGACTACTGTGATTTTCCTCATAATAAGAAAGTTGGTTTACAGAATGCAAAACAAAAATGTGTATCAAGCGATAAGAAAAAAAGAAAAAAGATAAGTACATACTGTGTGCTTTAGAAAAATTTGGCAATGGGGGCGTGGCAATGTGGATGGTCGTCTGAGTCCACTCGCTCCACACCCTTGAGGTTAACTACGGCCATAACTACCCGCCAAACAAGTTTGTTCTGATTAAAAGAGCAAGTTTCAAGCATGGGAAGAGAGAGGCTACAATCGGAGCGGAGAATCGCATGACAGTGACTGTGTGATCAGCGATACCGGACCTTGAAGCCCCTGAGATCTGATAACAGAGGGGAAATCAAAATGGCGCCCAGTGAGTAACCCACCGCGGACACCGGACCGAACGAGGCAAAGAAGCAAAGAGAGGAGGCGAGCCAAGCACCATACCTACCAGCGGACTCCCAAGCGCAGCAGACTCCCAAGCGCATCGGGAGAGGCAAGGCGGAGGGAAGCGACGGAGAAAGGAGGGTGATCAAGGTAGGCGGAGAAGCGGAGGAGTCACCGAGAGGCTCGCAGTGAGAGAGGCTAGGCAGCGTGAAGCCCCCGGTATCTCCCACCACTTAAGGGCGCCATCGGAACAGGGTCTGGTGAAATCGAAAGCTAACCTTACGCATGGGCGCCGCCATTACCGGAAGCCAGCAACAAGTAAACAACAAGCGCCGGAAACGCCGGAAACGGTGAACGCCCGAGAGGAAGCGCTGAGGGAAAACTCTCTGTATCATCGTCACTCTCGGCAGCACAGCCTCACACAACAAGCGCGACGCAAATTGTGAGAGGCGGAGGCGAGGAAGCGGAGAGCGACCACAGCACGAACCCACTAGGGAGCCCGACCGGGGGGGTTTAAACAAGGCCCAGGAAGCCTGGCGAAGGAGGCAAACAAGGAATGGGGGCTAGAGACGCACACGGGAGAAAATGCGTCTGAAACACACCTGACGGCCAAGGCGTGCAGGATCTCAGGGCAGGAACGCGCGCACGTGTCTGAGTGCTGATTCTCGAGCCCGGCCCCAACACGCCCGCATACCAAGCCCAAAAAAAAGCAGAGGGCCTATCGAACGAGCGCCACAACCGGCACCATGGACAACTGGTCAAAAGAGCCAAGATCCAGGCAGGGCAGAACCCCAATTGGCACCTCCCGAATAAACAATAAACCCACCCACAACCCAATAAAAAGCAGCCGGCCCAGGCTGCGAACGAGACAAAGCACACGCTGGCAGGACCAAAAGCTAAGACCAGAACAAGGCACATTAGAGAACCGAGCAGGTACAGAACCTACGCAACGGCCCAGGCCCCCAAGACAATCCCAACTAGCAACCCAATCTCGCTCAAAAAGAGGGGCGCCTGGGCAGCATCCTATCGAAAAGGGGCATCAGAACAATGGCAAACAACGATGGCAAAACAGCAGGAGATCCGAAAAAGGCCAAAAAAGAGACCCCTGATTCCCCGCTGAAGCTAAAAGGAGAAACGGCAACCTTAGAGACTATCCTCAGAAAGATCAATGAGGGGAACGCAGTGGCTAAGGAAACAAAACTGAAGATAGACAACATGCAACTAGAACTCGCGGCGATCAGGGCCGACCTGCATAGCACCAACATCAGAATGGAAGCAGCAGAAGGTCGCATAAGCTCTGTGGAGGATGTAACTGCGGAGAACTCCAAAATAATAGCAGAATGCCAAAAAGCCACGAAAGCCATACAAAGACAGCTAGCGGAGCAGGATGATAGAGCCAGAAGGGGCAACGTAAGGATCCTAGGAGTGCCGGAAGGAGCATAGGATAAAGCATGCACATGTGCGAAAATGCTCGAAGACATGATCCCCGAGCTCACAGGCATCAATTTCGACAGGAGGTTCGAAGTGCAAAAGGCATATAGAGTGCCGGCAGGGAAACTGGCAACGGGAAGGGGTCCGAGACCGATAATATGCAACCCACTGCCAACAACCCACTCTGATGCCATTTTCGCATTCGCCAGGAAGAACCAAAATCTCACATGGGCGAGCAAGATTGTACTGACCCAGGACTACTCGAAGCCAACGGTCGAGACCTTGAAGGGTTTTCTCGCTCTCAGGGATTCCATGCGCAAAAGAGGCATTAGCTTCAGCTTCGTAGGCCCAGCCCGCTTCAAGATCACAGACAAAATGAGAACAATGACATTTGAGAACCCCGAAGACCTGAGACGTTACATGCAAAAACCACTGACAGAAGATATGGACACAAAACCCCCAGGCGCAGCCAAGAGATGCGCCTCACCGGATGCGGCCTCCCAATCGGAGTAAAGACCACCCGGAACAACAGGACAACACAGCTACCTCAGGCGAGCAGACTCTATCAAGCGGCAATCAGCCATACGGACAAGGAGACACCAGATGAGCAGCACAGCAGAGTCCTCGCCCTTTTGCCACAAAAGAGAACGACAGGTCGGTTTGGCCATGGACACATGCCCGGAAGAATCTACCTCAATATTAAAAATAGACCACACCAGACCGGGAAACAACCTAACAAGCAAGAATTACTGTACTTTTCCCCATGCTTTTTATTCAGAACTCTACCATGGACAACGCACAAACTCTACCTCAGGGACGATGCGGAGCAAAGGAACTTTGTCGTCGCACTCCCACTCAGCAAGTAAGGGGGGGAGGGGGGAGGGAGGGGAGGGGGGCGCAGGGAGGGCAGGGGGGGTCGGGGAGCACACACATGAGGTCACTCTTCTTTATCTTCTCTACTACTCTATCTTTCAATTTCCCACACCTTCATCGAGGAGCAGCAGGCACAGGTATAAGCACAACAACGCACTAGCCAGCCATGGTTTAGGGAAAGGAAGCCACAGGGTCCCACGGATCTCAAGGCCACACAGATCGCCAAATGCACTTCACCACAAATGACGCACAACAACCACACCAACCTCTCAACTGATATCAAGATAGTGTCCCTAAACGTTAAAGGACTCAACAGCCCGGTGAAAAGAAGGAAAGTACTAGAACACCTGAGGAAACTCAAAGGCGACATCTATGTACTGCAGGAGACAAGGCTAGAATCAGACGACATAGGGCGCATCAAGACTAGCTGGATAGGCGAGGTATGGGGGTCTGCAGCACAGAACAAAAAGAACGGGGTGGTGACATTCACAAGCAAAAAGTCAAAGCTAGCACTGGTGGACATGCAGACAGATACAGAGGGCAGGATTCTAGTGACCAGCCTAAGGAGAGCCGGGGAGACTATACACGTGGCCAATGTCTACGGCCCCAACAGCGATGACAGGGCCTTCTGGGACAGAGTAGAAGCACAACTACACACCCTTCCACTAGGCGAGCTCTTGGTGGTTGCAGGAGACATGAACCAGGTCCTAGACCCAGCCATTGACAAGCACCCGCACAGACAAAGCCACGCAACACACAAGGGCAACATCCTGAAAAACCTCTCCTCCAAACTCAACCTCAAGGACCCGTGGCGCCTCCGAAATCCGGACGCCAGAGAGTACACTTTCTACTCGAACCCACACAACTCGTACAGTAGAATAGACCACATATCAGACACACACACCCATCACATAGATCACACAGAAATCGGCCCCCGGAGCATCTCAGATCACTCGCACATAAGCCTAGCCCTATCAGGGAAACACAATGAGGAACCAACTCGCAGATGGCGCTTCGATGACAATCTGCTTACAGACACCTCAACTAGGGCGGAGATTGAGACAGCAATAAAAGAGTACCTATCGATTAATGACACACCCGAGATAGACAGGGACCTACTATGGGATGCCTTAAAGGCCAACATCAGAGGGACAGTCATGGCCATCAAAGGGAGGATTAACAAAGCAAGGAACAAAAAAATTGCCGATCTGGAAAAAGAAATCAAAAACCTAGAGAGCGGTCACATAGCTAACCTGGAAGATAGGAACACCCTCACAAACCTAACTAAACGTAAATACGAACTAAACAAAATCCTAAGTGAAAGGGCAGGCACCTGGATAAATAAATACAAAGCTATCAAGCTGTGCTCAGCAAACAAAGCAGGGAAAAATCTCGCATCCTACCTCAAAGGGAAACAGAAACAACACTCGATAGAGGCCATCAAAGACAGGAACAGAAAATCCCAGACTGCTAACAAGGAGATCCTGGAGGTCTTCAGAGACTTCTACGAGAAACTCTACACGATGGACGAAACCCTACGGGAGGATGGAGGCAAAGAACTCCTAGCACGCATATCCACACCAACGCTATCAGACAAGGAACGAGACATCCTTGACCTAGACATAACAGAAGACGAAATAGGGAGAGCCACAGCGAGTCTCAAAGATAACAAGGCACCAGGGCCAGACGGGTTTACGGCAGGCTTCTACAAGCAGTACCTATACACTCTAAGACCCACAATGAAGGAGGTCTTCATGAAGTGTGTCCAGCAAGGACGCATGACACAGACCATGGCGGAAGCCAACATAATAGTAATACCAAAGGAAGGCAAAGACACAAATGAAGCAAAGAACTTCAGACCAATCTCACTTATTAACGTAGATTGCAAAATCTACGGCAAGATACTAGCAACCAGACTCAATGCCCACCTACCCAAGCTCATACATTGCTCACAAGTAGGATACCTGAGGAACAGAATGTCCCATGACAACACAAGGCTGCTATGCCACATAATAAATCACTCCTCCAAGAGCAGCAACGCAGCGGTCATGATAGCCCTAGACGCTGAGAAAGCTTTCGACAGAGTGTCCTGGCCCTTCCTAGACCAGTGCATGCTGAAATTTGGGTTCGGACCCAACTATAGGAAGATGGTGCTGGCCCTCTACAATGACCCCAAAGCACGAGTGGTAGTAAACGGAGGAATATCACAACTACACCATCTCGTTCGCGGGACCAGACAGGGTGCCCACTCTCGCTAGCCCTGTTCTTGCTAGCGATAGAACCCCTCCTAAACATGATCAGGGCCAATACAGACATAGCAGGGATACCAGTAGAGGGAGAAACCTTCAAGCTAGCAGCATACGCAGACGATGTGCTAATAATCACTGAGGACCCAGAAAAATCAATCAATGCACTGATGGGAACGATAGAACAATACGCCCATGTCTCGGGATATAAATTAAACAGGGACAAATCCGAGTGCAAGCCTCTGAACATTCACACCACCAAGACGGTTCTAGGTTCGTCCGGCCTGACTTGGCAACAGAAACCCATCAAATACCTAGGCCTCCTCTTCGAGAGAGACCTTAGATCTACACTAGAACACAATGAACAAGCCACACTAAACAAAATAAAGGAAAGAGTGGAGGGATGGTCTCCCAAATTCACCACGCGGTGGGGGAGAGTGGAAACGATTAAAATGATGCTCACACCAATGGTGAATTACATGCTGAACATGCTACCACTGATAAACACAGAAGACTTCCACAAGAGGCTAGACAAAATGCTGAATACCTTCCTGTGGAGGGGGAAAAAGCCCAGAATAAGCCTAAAAAAGCTCAGACTGACTAAAGACCTAGGCGGCCTGAATATAACAAATTTCAGGACATTCCAAAAAGCGTGCATAGCAAGACAGGGACTCTACTGGCTCACCCCGAACCCAGAATATACTCCAGCATGGCTAACACTGGAGCGAGGTCTACTGAAAGGGATGGAACCCATCGCCCTACTAACAGCCACACGACACCCAGCAATCAAAGAAAACCCCATCCTAAGCAGCACAAAGACAGCTCTCCTAAGTATTGACAAACTGATGGGGACAAGCATAAAGAAAACCCAGCTAGAATCAATATGGCATAACCCCACAATAAAATACAGGGACAGGACTCTGAACATGCACTCATGGTACAAGCATGGCATCACAACGGCTAGGGACCTACTGAAACAAGGCACAAACGTAACCTTTGACACACTCAAGGAAAAACACGACCTAGAGAGCATAGAATTGTACAACTTCCTGAAGATTAAGGTAGCAGTAAGGAGGGCAAACCTGAATGGACTAACACTATCTCTCATACAATATGCCGCCAACCTCAACAAACTAGGGCACCAGGTCGCATACTGATCCAGCGGCCTATAGGAAATATATCATAAACAACGCTACCCAACTTCATAACCTATAAACAAATTTCTACACTAATTTATGGACCCATTTATAAACATGACATATTTGGGCCTACTGAATCAGGTGGTCAGATTAAATCTATATACTCATTATTTACAAACTATATACAATTTTATACATCTGCGGAAAGAATATTGTCATTAGAATAAATCCTAACCATTTAAACGACCACCATTGGCAATGGGATCTAGCTAATAGTAACCTGCACTTCTGAATAACCAAGACCAGCTTGTTTGTCAAAAGTAAGATTTTATTTACTAAATTATGGTATTTCAAAATGTAATTTTATTATTGTAATTTTATTAGCATTAAAGTAAGCATGTTTGAAAAGCTTCATGAGAAAAATACAGTTTAAGTAAGAAATTCAAAGTTTAAGTAAGATTTTAACAGTTTAACAGTTCTAAGCCTAAGTCCCTAGCTAAGCTAAATAAATGGAAAATAAAGTAAAGTTCTTTGAGGATTCTTACGTGCTCCACGCAAAGTCCAGCAGCACTTCACCCTCATCGGAAAGTCAGAAAGCAGCAGCCAGCCCATCCCTAAGGGCATGACTTTTTATACCTTTCTATGCTAGCTAAACTAAGCGAAGGAAAGTTTTCATAAATCCACGAAGTCCCATTGGTTGAGAGTGACAAGTGACATGTCACCCACATTTCAAAAGTTCCATTAGGTCACGTTTCTTAAAGACCATTGTCTTTTCCGAATGCAACCAGGAGCTTCCTTGGTTTGCAACAATTGTAAATTAATGTTCTCGCAGTGTTCATTTCATTTCCGCGGGTGCCAAGTTAGAGCTGACAAAATTGTCCTTTATCACTGACTTCCGACCTTGGCCACGTCCGACAAAATGGTGACAGCATGTCAGATTTGCTTAGTGAATGCAGCTTTGACGAACACTTTTTTCAGAATGGGCATCTCGTGACTTGTGCAGAAGTAAAATTCAGCTTTAGTAAACTCGAGCAAACTAGGCCCAAAAGCAGGCAACTTATGCTTTCTAGTAATAAACAAACACAAGAAAAGTATTAATGTAAGAAATAATGTTGATTCTGTATCCACCCTAGGTTTACTAAATAATTAACCCTCCCGATTAGTCTAATGTTACCTAGCAAAATGCAAACAAATAAAGCAGCGTTTATATCTACCAGTCTTCATGAATCCATGAAACTTATGTGCACCTAGAATAGTAGAAATGACATCACATAGACAAGGGAAAGCAAAATAAGCACATGCTTCTTTTAAGTTTGCTGCAGTTAATAATGACAAAAACGAAAACAATAAATTATTTTATTAATTTGCACGAACAAAAAGATGCAACATTTATGCACGTTTATGAGCACACATGTTAGTCCCCCCATGTGTAAAGTTTAATCTAGGTTGTATTAACACGATACATCACAAATCATTAATATTATTATTCATGTTATGGAAATGTGACTTTGCGAGTTTAAACAAAATTTTGTTTTCTATCTCGCTCCATCAACTCCCTCATCTGGTGATTAACAAATCACCACACCAACACCCAAAAATTTGGTAATTTAAATTTCCGAGAAATTGATTCAAATTCATTTGTATCAGTAATCCTAAAAATCTGTTTCTGCATAATCTTTGGAATTAGCATAACGCTCTCTATGTAACTCCTGTAATTCAATCTCCCTTTCTTCTTCTTTTCTAAGTTTATAGATTCTTTTCTTTTCTTTCAACTGCTTCTTTCTCTTATGCAACAAACAACCTATTTTTGTCAAAATAAAAATGAATACTATTATAATCAAAGGTGCCAAAATCTTGCCAAGAATTGAACTACCAATATCATGAAACCAATTTTTAATTGCTTGGAATCTTTTTGAAAGTTTCCCTGTAAAATCATCTTCTTCTAAAGGAATTATCTCTGAATGCATTTGTGTAATGTTTTTAATGTACATCTCTATATTCTTACTTTCATCAGGTATGTATGTGCAACAATGTTGTACATGTAAAATGCCACAGACTCCTCCCTCCTTTGCTAGGAGTATGTCTAAAGCAAGGCGATCTTGAATCACCATAGATCTGATTGCAATTACCTCAACATTCACTAATTGGAATCCATCAGCTGTGTCTGTTGACAATCTGTCAACAATTGTGGACAATTTTCTAATTCTCCCTGCGTTTAGGGTTATACCAACAAAACGTATCACTGCTTGAAAAATATCTCCTAGAACTTCTGTAAAAGTTTCTCTTTTGACTCTATTTACATAATTATGAATTTTGAACAATCCGTCTGAATCTCTGTCAACATGAAACACTTTAGGAAAAACAATTCCCACATAACAAGTTCCATACCAATGGTCTGGAAGGTTGTAGTAGGCTTTGTCACCACAAACAAAATAAATCCCAGGGAAGATTGGATCTTTTCCACCTTTGAATCCCCAACCTCCCAAAATCTGATAAGTATCTTCACAGTTACTTGCACCTACAAAATAATTATCAAAAAGTGTATTATCTCTTCTAATGCAAAGCTTTCCACTAACTGGTTTATCTATGTGTATTGCAACGTTTTCAAGCATTTTGCCATTTAATTTCTCATCCTCTTTTTGCCAGAATTTTGACTTAGTCTGCTTGACTAATTCATTTCTTTTGTAAATTGCTCTTCTCTCCTCAACTAGGTTCAAAAATTTCTTTCCCTCAGCACTCAATTTGCAGGTTAGATTATTCTTATAAGCATACTCATAAGTGAGTTCATTAGTAACAAGGAAAAATTCTCTCATTTGTTTGGCTTTCTTGTGCTTATTTAAAGCACCCTCAATCTTTATATTCGCAAAAATCTCGTCAAAATCTGAATAGTAATATTCTAAGCGTCCAGTTTGATAAAATAAGCTAGTTAACACACTACATGTTACACCATATGTAAGAGGAAGCATATTGTATGTCACTCCCTCAGAAACAGAAGCAGGTAACTTGACGCAGACATAGCAGTCTTTTGCATCCATTACCTTGACATATTCACTCAAAAGCTTTGTGAATGTATTACTTGAAAAATCACTAATAGATTTATCTTGATGAATGTTAGGTTGATGATCAATAACTTTTGCAGATGTACTATGTTTAGTTTGACTAACCAAAGCTTTGCTTGTCATGTTAACTTTGTGTAATTCTCTATTCATCTCTAATGGGATGATCACAGCTAAAACTAACCAGAGCAGAATTAAAATGAGCAGACACACCAGAGTCATCTTACAGCATCTCTTAAAAACAGAACACTTTGAAGTGCTCTCCTTAACATAAGGCATTTTGGTTAGTTTTGCCACAAAATTAAAAACAAAATTTATTTTAAAATTTCTAAGAATTAAACTATTTATACCCCCCTTTTAAAATAATTTTATTTTTAAAACCCTAAACAAGTTTTCTTCGACCTTATGTCATACATAAGATTTCTTCAACTAAACAGTTTTTCTTCGACCTTATGTCAGCTAACAAAATTTCTTCAGCCTTTTGCCAAATTAAAATTTCTGTACTTCAATCATTGTCACTAATTTCCTCTATTTCGTTTTCTTCTTCACTACTACCATAAATGTCAATAACGGGTGGAATTACTAAATAAGTCCACTCAGGAGACTTGTATTTCTGGTTTGGTCTCACTATTCTTTTTCCTTTTCTCGACACCACTTCAATTTTCCTTCCAACTCCCACTTCCTTTCCAGGACTCTTTTGACTACTGATTTCTTCAACTTGCTCTTTAGGTTTCTTGATCAACCTGACTCTCAATCTTCCACCAGGCCAGTAGTCTGTTTTTCCCACGTATTTCTTCTTTGGTTCAGAAGCATTTGATTCTGACTTCCAAGCCCTTTTCTTTCTGTTTTCACTTGCACCATCCACGTCACTTTCTTCAGTTTCGTAGTCTGAAATTTCAATTGACTCAGGAACTTCTCTATTCGGCAGTTTTACTCTTTCAGGAACACTTCTCTGATTTCCAATACTGGTACTTGGTAATTCGTCTTCTTCTTCTTCTTCAATTACCTCCAACTTCCCAGACTTTGGATTTCTGTTCCTTACTTCAGAGCTTGCTTTCTGCTTTTCGATACTCTCCTGGACTGAACCTTCTTTTTGTTTCGCTTCTCTGTCTTTAATAGAAACAACTGAATCCTCAGTTATCTTTCCTTTTAACAGATTCTCTTCACCTTCAGAATCTATTTCAATAATTTCCAAGTCTTTTCTTGTTGAATTTTCATTCACAGGTACAGGTTCCAGATGTCGACCTTCTTGTCGATCTTCAGAATCTGGATTTATTTCACCTTCTGCTTCAGAATCAGAATCATCTGTAGTATCGCTTTCAACATCAGAACTTTCAGGAGTTGGTACTGGAATAGTATGACTAGGATGAATCCAACGTTTCAATCCTTTGCATTTTACAGCATTAGTAGTGATCAAAATTATTTGCCTAGGCTTCTGCCATCTAGGAGCCAGACAATTTCTTCTCCGATGTACTTTCGTTCTGACCCAGTCACCAGGTCTCAGGTCATGTGTCAAAACTTTCTCATTTGATTGTGCTTCAGTTCCCACCTGATTAGATACAGAAGTCACTATATCAGATAACCTTTTACAGTAATCCAAAATAGCACTGTCATTTATGCTCAACAGTTTACCTACAGGTACAAAAGCTTGCCTCATAACTCTTCCCATTAAAATTTCATGAGGACTTAAACCTGTCTTTTTATCTGGTGTACTTCTTAATGACATCAAAACAAGTGGAAGAGCATCTGTCCACTTTACACCTGTTTCAAGACACATTTTTCCAATTCTGTTTTTAATTGTTCCATTAATCTGTTCAACTACCCCAGATGCCTCTGGTCTGTATGCACAGTGTATTTTCTGCTCAATGCTCAAAGCTTCACAAATTAATTTCATCAGTTTGTTATCGAAATGGCTTCCTCCATCACTCTCAATAGTGACTGGAAAACCGTACCTTGGGATAATTTCTCTGAGCAGTAGTTTTGCTACTGTAATTGAATCACAATGTCTTGTAGGAAATGCTTCTACCCATCTTGAAAATAAACAAACGATCACAAGAACATATTTTAAGCAATTGTGTAAGGGCATTTCAATGAAATCCATCTGTAACCTGGTAAAAGGACCACCCTCTCGACCAATTATTCCTGTCCCCACCAATGATTTTCTGTTTGGATTCATTTGTTGGCATGATAAACACCTTTGACAAAAAGATTCTGCAATTGTTCTGAATTTAGTATTGAACCAAGTTTCTCGGAAAAGTCTGATCATAGAATCTCTTCCAAGATGAGCCGGACCATGATATAATCTGGCCATATCTGCAATCAAGCAATTTGGTAAGACTACTCTGCCATCTTTGTAAACCCATACTCCATCTTCATCACGTGGTCTACAATCTGATCTTAACCACAGATCTTTTTCCTCATCATCTGCTTCATTTTGTAATTCTCTAATCTCATTCCATGTTTCTACAACTGTTGTTAGCATTAATGAATTTGAATCAGTTTCTTTACTACTTTCCCGATTGTATGAATAACCTTTTCTTGCACAGAATTTTGCCGTTTCATCTGCAAATGCATTGCCTTTTGAAATATAATCAACTCCTTTAGTGTGCGCTGTACACTTGACAATTGCGATTTCTTTCGGCAATTGTATTGCTTCAATTAATCTCCTTATGAAAATTGCATTTTTAATCGGAGACCCTGCTGATGTCATATAGCCTCTCTGAGACCAGAGTTGTCCATAATCATGTACAACTCCATACCCATACTGACTATCAGTAATGATGGTAACTCTTATATTCTTTGATACTTCACAAGCACGAATTAAAGCAATCAATTCAGCCACTTGTGCTGATCGAACTCCTTCAAGACATGATGCTTCTTCAACATCTGCAACTGTGCAGACTGAATATGAGGCTTTCAAGACACCTCCTTCAGATCTCAAACATGAGCCATCTACAAAGTAGACAAAATCTGATTCAGATAGAGGTCTATCTTTGATATCATGTCTTGGTTTCGTGCAGAATTCCATAACATCTAAACATTCATGTTCTGTTTCGATGATATCAACGATCTCAGAATCAGGCAGTAATGTAGAAGGATTTAGATTTAAACATCTTGAAATCGAAACATTATCTGCTCCTAGTATGATTTTCTCATACTTTGTCAATCTGCTGCTTGTCAGATGCTGAGTTTTACCTCTTGTCAGCAATATTTCAACTGAATGAGGTACAAAAACCTTTACAGGAAATCCCATAATGATTCCTTCACTCTGTTCAAGACTAACACTTGTAGCTGCAACTGCTTTCAAGCAACCTGGTAATGCTTTTGCAATGGGATCAAGAACTGCAGAGAAGTATGCAATAGGTTTCTTTAAATTCCCATGTCTCTGAATCAATACAGATAATGCACATCCTTCTCTCTCGCTGCAATATAGTTCAAAATCTTTCTCATAATTCGGCATACCTAAAGCAGGAGCTTGGCATAAGCTCTTTTTCAAATTCTCAAAAGATTCCATCTCAATTTCATTGAGAATAATTGGATCTTTTACATCAGACTTTGTCAGTCTCTGTAGTGGTTTTGCAATGACTGAAAATCCACTTATCCATTGTCGACAGTAACCAACCATTCCCAAGAACATCCTGACTTGTCTCTGTGTTCTTGGAGGTTGCATTGCTTGAATCATTTTAATTCTCTCAATTGTCACTTGCCTTTTTCCCTTTGCAATTCTGTGACCAAGATATTTTACTTCTTGTTTGCAAAACTGTAATTTTCCTGGAGACACTTTATGTCCCTCTTCTGCAAGGCGATTTAACAGTATTATTGTGTCTGTCACACAATTTTCTCTTGTCTTTGCAGCTATTAACAAATCGTCAATATACTGCACCAACGTAGACCTACCTGGTAAGTCCAAGTTTTCCAAAGATCTTTTTAACAACTCATTAAAGATTGAAGGACTTTCTGTACAGCCCTGTGGGATTCTTGACCATCCGAGGGTCTTACCTTGGAATCTGAAAGCAAAGATTTCATAACTGTCTGGATGTAAAGGAACAGTAAAAAATGCATTACAAAGATCAATGACAGTGTACCATTCAGCATCATGTGGAATTTGGTACAGAATTACTGCTGGATTTGGAACCACAGGACAACATGGAACAACGATTTGATTAACCTTTCTCAAATCTTGTACGATTCTAAATGCTCCATTTGACTTTTTAACTCCCATAATTGGTGAATTACAAGGACTACTCTCCATTTCTTTTAATACACCTTGTTTGATTAAATTTTCAATTATAGGTGTAATACCTTCGATTGTTTCTGCTTTCATTTTATACTGTGGAATATTAGGAAATTCTATTCCCTGTTTCAATGTAATTTTTACTGGATCTACGTTTTTCATCAGACCCATCTCGTTCCCAGTAAAATCCCATATATCAGGTTTCACTGTTTCCTTGAGCTCTTCAGGCAAATCTTTCTTTTCAAATGCAGGAAACAATTTTGTTTCTTCTGCTTCCATCATCATCATTGTCATTCTGTACAAACCATCTTCCTCCATTGTTTGTAACTCAACTCCATCAGGAGAACAATATATTCTGCAATTCATTTTACACAGAATATCTCTGCCTAGTAAATTTACTGGACTACTATTACAAACCACAAATCTGTGTTTATCTCTATAATTTCCAATTTCAACTGGAACTGGATCAGTTAAATCAGTTTTAATTTGTTGATTGCTTACTCCAACAACTTGGATGGTATCCCCAGAGAGAGGTAGGTTTTCAATTTCCACTGATCTAACAGTAGAACGGGTAGCACCAGTGTCCACTAGAAAAGTGATGTCTACATCGTTAACTTTCCCATTTACAAATGGACCGGACTGGTCAATCTCAAGAGTGGCTCCAACAACACACTCTTCCTCCTCTCTCGGGCACCGTCAGCAATAATCATCAGAATCACTATCTTGGCTTTCTGTTAACAAAAATTGTTGTGAAGCATTTTGCATTTGCACCCTTTGTTGTCTTTGCTGTTTTTGCGGTTTTATTACCTGTTCATTTCCCTGAAATCCCACATTTGGATTATATTTTTGAACTCCCCCACAATTCGGAAATGGTGGTTGTGGCAATTGATCCTGACAGTTATTCACCTGTTGCTGTTGCTGTCGCTGAATGTTTAACTCGTTTAACCCCTGTTGCATCTGTAGTTGTTGCTGCAGGTCAACACCATTTCTGCATCTGTGGATTTAATAAGGGATTCTTTAAGTTTCTAGGAGGTTTAGGACACTCGTCTCTCCAATGTCCAATTTCGCCACAATTAAAACAAGGTAATCTTTGTTTCATTTCCTCAATCTTTGGGCTAAATTTTCTTGGAAAAATATTACCTTTAAGTTTTCCTTGTATCTGGTTCGTATTTCCAGTTTGAACAAAATTTGTGTTCTTATTACCCATGCTGGCAATTTGTTGCTCAGCCACCTTTACCTGAGCCCACATGGCTTTTTCTTTGAGCTTCTTTTGTCTCACCTCTAACTCATCAATGCAATATTTAGCTTTTCTCAGAATATCATCCACAGAAAGTGATTGCCATCCTACAATGCTATTCCTGATCATATCTGCAATTTCAGGTTTTAGTCCATAAACGAATCTATAGATAAAATGACTCATGTCCTTTTCATCTAATTTTTCATAGCCACTGTATTGTTTAAAAATTAACAGTAACCTCTCATAAAAAGAATGAACTGATTCTTTTGTTTCCTGATTTGTTCTTTCTATTTTAACCCAATCAACTTCTTTGGGTGGAATTTTGTTTTTCATCCAAACGATCACTTTTTCGTAAAAATCCATTACAAGAGGATTTGGGGCACCTGTTTCTTTGATTCGCTCAGGTTCTGTTTTTGGCCAACTTATTGATATTTTACATTCTGTCCAAAGATCTGATGGTACGACAATGTCGAAAAATCCATCTAAATCAATCCACAGAACTTTCGACACTTTGATAAACCTATCTACTTGTCTATACCACTCTACCGGTTTCTCCCTCAATTTTGGAAAGTCATTTGTGAATAGCAGTATGTCCTGTCTTGACCAAGGGACATGAACATATCCTCCACCTGCAATCTCTCTCATTGGAAATTGTTTTGACAATTTTTCCAATCTTTCATCTTCCTTCTTTTTCGTCCATTTTACTCTCCACTTATTGAGTTCTCCCAGCTTTTTGATGTAAACAATCAAATCTTTTATATGTAGTATTCTTCCCATTGAGTTCAAACTCTCAATGTCACTTTCCGAAAAGTCTAGTCTGTAATGTTTTGCAAAATTCTTTTGTTTACTCACATCGATTTCAAGTTCGGCTGCTAGATCTTCTAATTGATCATATTTATTTTTAGTTTTCCACGGAATACTTTTACAAATGAACAGTAGTTCATCATCTCGATAATAATTCAAACTATCTGGACCAATTGTTCCAATGATTAATTCTTCTATATTTGCTTTTAATTTAGCCACATCAAGTTTCGGAGTAGTTACCCTAACTTCAGGACTCCCTACATCTGAAATAGCACCCATTGGTGTTTTTGGAGATAAATCCTCATTAAAGGTTAAATCTGGCATTCTGGATCTCGAAGAGTTTATTTCGGATATGTCTGAGTAAAATTTTTCAGCAGCTTTTTGAATTTCTGCATTTAAAGGAATAGTTAACCCTGTTTTGTTTGATTCTCTTTGATCAAATACAGGCTGAACAGGACCAATCGTTACTGGAACTGTCACAGCTTCCATGCTTTTTGTCATTCGTCTAATTAATTCTTCTTTAGATTTAAAATATTCAGCAGAATCAACAGCCTCAACATTTCTTGTTTCCCTTGCATAGTCTTTTGGAGCTTCCCTTGCTCTTGGAGTCATTGTAAAATGTCTACCTTCATTTCGAGCATTATCAAATTCTGGTCTTCTTGGAGTTTCAATAATTTCACAATTATTTGGATAAAGTTTTGGAGTTTCATTTATTGGAGGTGCACTCGGTGAAGTTTCAGTAGAAACCACCGGAGTAGACCATGATCTAGGAGGTCTCAAAGGTTGATTCTTTCTAGCTGTAGTGTATATTTCTTCCATAACTGCATCTTCAGATTCGCTTTCTATAGATTTCCCAGCAGGAGTACCCATAACCATTTCCTGAATTAAATATAATCCTTCACTCATGTTTCCCTGCCTCCACATTCGCAATCTGTCTTCATGAGTATCTCTTCTCCAAGGTGGAGTTTTAGTAGGTCTTTTAATTCCACTAGCTTCTCTTTGTAACTGATACATCTCATCTTCCCACTCAACTAAAGCTTCAAATTGAGTTGGTCTCGGTTTTGGAACAAGAGCATTCATTTTCTCTCGTAAATTTCTCAAGACTTTTACATTAAATGAACCATCATCAGGCCAAGTTAAAACACCGTCGTTCTTTGTATAGCGTTTCCAGCTATCAAACCATAAAACAGTATGATATCCATATTCACCTTCCATGTACGCTGCAGGTGTTTTATACTTATGAAGTAATTTACCACCTCGCGTTTCGATTTTCTGGTCAGGTGAAAATAAATTTTTAAGTTTCTGAAATAATGTTGGCTTTTTCTCAACATGTTTAAAATGATAACTCATTTTTAAAAGTTAAATTTAATTCGTAAAATCGTTCGTAAAATATTTCCGGGATGTTCCGCAAAGCAACCAATCCGTGCGCGAAACACACCAACAAGCCAATGACAGTTGAGCTACGTCACTTTTCTGCTCAACAAATAAAAATGGAGTTTTTCTGAAGGACCAATCAGCTTACAGGTCGTCAGAGACTTAAGAGCCAATCAGAATATAACTTGTGACGTAGGTCACCCAATCCCAGCGCAGCTCTGTGACGTACACAGCAGCTGCGGTTTCTCGCTTCTCGCTCCTAGCGCTTACCCCTCCTTCACAAAATCTTTTCACAGCGCCATTTTAAGAACACTTTTCAGTGTAAATTAATTCTTAAACAATGACAATAAGGACTCATCTGTTTGTTTCACTATTTAGGATAGTTTACATACATTCAAGTATCCACACTTCGGAATAGTCGGCGCTATTCACACTAAGGATAATTTTCAATTGTCAGTAGAGTAACTCTTACCCCACCCTTCTAACACGTAAAATTATGAACTCGTTTTCCTCTGAACGCACCGCGAAGTGACAGTTCTAAGAGTTCCACTTGAACATAAATTACAAATCGAATTCGCACTTTCACACGGAAAATTCCCTAATTTCAAACACACATGAAATCCGTACAGGACTCTCACCTGTTTATAGAAATCATGCACCGTTAGCAAAATAACGACGTTATCCGTACAGGGCTCTCACCTGTTTATAGATATAAAACATGTACCCCTACAGGACTTTAACCTGTTTATAGGTAATCATGCACCGACGCTACTCTGCCCTTCATTCAAGCTCGGATATAACTAATACTTTTATCACAGTGAGTTTTATGGAAGGCGCTTTGTCCCTATTCTCATGCTGCTCTAATTTCTTAGAAAACCCTCACTTTACAAGATTCACACCTAGCCCTAACACTGTGCTGCACGGCGACAACACTATGGTACACGGCGATACCACTTGTGATACTCGGCGATATCACTGCAAACAGAACAGATGACTTGCGTGACTAATTTCTCGCCACACAATCTATACCGGTATAGCTTACAGATAGCACGAAAAACAAACTCCACATGTGTTAAAACATCGATCCTATTTCCATACCATAACACTTTAGTAACCCTTAACAACCAACATATTACCTTGGTTACCCTTAGCAACCATCAATTTCTGCTACCAGAGAATTGATCCAGCGGCCTATAGGAAATATATCATAAACAACGCTACCCAACTTCATAACCTATAAACAAATTTCTACACTAATTTATGGACCCATTTATAAACATGACATATTTGGGCCTACTGAATCAGGTGGTCAGATTAAATCTATATACTCATTATTTACAAACTATATACAATTTTATACATCTGCGGAAAGAATATTGTCATTAGAATAAATCCTAACCATTTAAACGACCACCATTGGCAATGGGATCTAGCTAATAGTAACCTGCACTTCTGAATAACCAAGACCAGCTTGTTTGTCAAAAGTAAGATTTTATTTACTAAATTATGGTATTTCAAAATGTAATTTTATTATTGTAATTTTATTAGCATTAAAGTAAGCATGTTTGAAAAGCTTCATGAGAAAAATACAGTTTAAGTAAGAAATTCAAAGTTTAAGTAAGATTTTAACAGTTTAACAGTTCTAAGCCTAAGTCCCTAGCTAAGCTAAATAAATGGAAAATAAAGTAAAGTTCATTGAGGATTCTTACGTGCTCCACGCAAAGTCCAGCAGCACTTCACCCTCATCGGAAAGTCAGAAAGCAGCAGCCAGCCCATCCCTAAGGGCATGACTTTTTATACATTTCTATGCTAGCTAAACTAAGCGAAGGAAAGTTTTCATAAATCCACGAAGTCCCATTGGTTGAGAGTGACAAGTGACATGTCACCCACATTTCAAAAGTTCCATTAGGTCACGTTTCTTAAAGACCATTGTCTTTTCCGAATGCAACCAGGAGCTTCCTTGGTTTGCAACAATTGTAAATTAATGTTCTCACAGTGTTCATTCCATTTCCGCGGGTGCCAAGTTAGAGCTGACAAAATTGTCCTTTATCACTGACTTCCGACCTTGGCCACGTCCGACAAAATGGTGACAGCATGTCAGATTTGCTTAGTGAATGCAGCTTTGACGAACACTTTTTTCAGAATGGGCATCTCGTGACTTGTGCAGAAGTAAAATTCAGCTTTAGTAAACTCGAGCAAACTAGGCCCAAAAGCAGGCAACTTATGCTTTCTAGTAATAAACAAACACAAGAAAAGTATTAATGTAAGAAATAATGTTGATTCTGTATCCACCCTAGGTTTACTAAATAATTAACCCTCCCGATTAGTCTAATGTTACCTAGCAAAATGCAAACAAATAAAGCAGCGTTTATATCTACCAGTCTTCATGAATCCATGAAACTTATGTGCACCTAGAATAGTAGAAATGACATCACATAGACAAGGGAAAGCAAAATAAGCACATGCTTCTTTTAAGTTTGCTGCAGTTAATAATGACAAAAACGAAAACAATAAATTATTTTATTAATTTGCACGAACAAAAAGATGCAACATTTATGCACGTTTATGAGCACACATGTTAGTCCCCCCATGTGTAAAGTTTAATCTAGGTTGTATTAACACGATACATCACAAATCATTAATATTATTATTCATGTTATGGAAATGTGACTTTGCGAGTTTAAACAAAATTTTGTTTTCTATCTCGCTCCATCAATACCTATACAAGGCCCTATGCCCTAAGTCCACCAAACTTAACGACAAAGTCAACACCTACTGGGGAACACTAGTGGGTAGAGCGCTGAGCGAGAAGGAGAGGGCAGAGCTATGGAGGTCAACATCCAGGAAAAAGGTTACCGCTACTTTAAACCAGACTAAATTCTGGCTCATACATAAGGCATACTGGACCCCTGCCCACTTGTCATCCATGGGTATCCGCGACAGTGATTCCTGCTGGAATTGCAACAAAAAGAAGGGCGACCTCGCACACCTACTCTTCCATTGCTCCAAAGTCAGAAAATTCTGGAACACAATAGAAACACTAATAAACGAGATCACAGGGACACCATGCAACTTGACTTCCACAGCCTGGCACTGGGTTTCACATCTCCCTCAATAACAACCAAAGAAAACCGAGACCTCATCGATCTTCTGCTGACAGCAGCAGTCAAAACAGTTCTGTACAACTGGAAGGACACAGGGAAAGCCACGCCTAAAGCATGGCTCAACTGGGTCACTTTCCTACGGGGGCGGACACCATCACAGCGAAACATTCACCCAAATCACACAGGCAGTCAGGTATGTGGGAGGCCCTGGACAATTACCTCTCGTCGCACAAACCACCATAGGCAGCAGGGTCAGACACCAACTAGCAACAGCCGAGCAGCAGACCTCCGGATAGTGCACACTCCAGAAACCCGTACTGCTCCTCTCTCCTCTCTCCTCTCTCTTTCTCTTCAGCACGCGGCCGGGGCATGGGACCGAGTATGACAATCAATGCAACATGGGGAAGGAGGACTGAACGTCAAGTAGCGCTCGTACGACTGGAAATCGGACTTACCGCAACAAAGACTGAAAGCTGGAAATAAACTAGTCCCCCCCACCTTCTCTTTTCTTTTTCTCTTCCTCTCTTTCCTCTTCTTCTTTCTTTCCTTCACCCATGTATATGTAATGATCCATGTATATATATTTTTTTTCTACAATAAATAATTACAGAAATAAAAAAAAATAAAAAATGTGGCAATACTGGGATATTTATTTTTGTAATTCAAAAAAAGAGTACAATTAAAAAATTAAAAAAATTAATTAAGTATATATTATATATATCACCAAGTTATAAGCTGTTTTTATATTAATGTTAAACATGTTGAATGTCTGGAATTGATGTGCCTGTGTTAAGTGAAATCCACCATGACCTGGTGTTCTTTTTTTCCATAGATGAATGGAATCCACACCCTTTCAAATGTGTAAACAGTGTCATGGACTAACGCTGATGATTTCTCCATAGCAAAAATTACCAAACAATGCTCCACCACATATTAATCGGGGGAGCCGTTGGCTGCTTCCACATCTGTGCTACGCATAATCATGCCACAAAAAGTAGGTGTGAAAACTATTTACTGAGGGGTGTAGTGAGGAAGAAAATTATGTTTTCAATTGAGCAGTCCTGCTACAAGGCCATAGGCTATGTGGAATAAATTGCTCCTGTTCTAGATCTGATGTGTGACAGTACCTCACTCCAAAATGCTTTAATATGTACACATGAACACAAGACATGGACAAGCGTGCCCCTTTCCCCACCCCTGCCAACAAATGTAAGATCCTCTAAACATTGTTTTGAGTCTAACAGATGGAAGATTCCAATGTGCCATGATTTTATAAGCATTTTCGCAATGCTGAACACAGATCGATCTATCGATCACCATATCACTGACCATGACACCTCCTTTCTGTTTCTAAGGGGCGTGTGTACAAGGAAATAGCGCAGTGCAGTGCTGCAGCAAGTTTTACAGCACCACACTGCACCATTTCCAAAACACAGGGATGTGCCATATTTACAAGAATACAGTGCACCCCTGTGTTTTCCTTAGTGCTAGTGCTAAAATAAATATAGCTGCCTAGTGCCAACACAGACACCAATGAGCCAAAGAGCAAGGGTGCCTGCATTGCAGGTACAATTGTTTATGTGCTCCGAGGTCTTGCTTCCTGCACATAAACAATCATTAATGGTGATTTAGAACTTCTATGTGTGCAGCAGAATATAACTACAATATTTTAACAGTACTTTATAACATTTATCTTCTTTAACGGTTTTTAATAATTTAACTTAAAGTTTTTTCCTATTGGGTTTTATTTTAAGGTCCACCTCCATTATTTTCTATGGGAGGGTGTTGCACTACCAGTCGTTGGCCAGTCATTGGACATGTGTAGTGTTGGACTAACTACAAAGGTATATGTTACTAGAAAGTGTAAGTTACCACACATGTGCAGTTTGTGACTATCAAAACATACCAAACTTACTCAAAAGTGTAAAGTTACTTAAAAGTGTAAGTCACCTTTACTAGTGTAAACTTACTTAAACATGTATGTTACCTTTGCTATTCAGACCATAGAGTTCTTGTTCATTTATCTCATCTGCATGCTCATGTTGCCTGACTTCAAGAAGCACATTTATCTGAAGCTGAAAAATTGAAAATGTAAGTCTTTTTTTCGCTGGCTTCTAACAAAAGAAATGGGAGTTTTATTTAGTTTCAGACTTGACATTAAACATCTAGGAGAGGATTCAGAGGACAGATGGCTATTTCTTCAATTATTGCTAAATGATATTCCTGCAACTATTATGAATTTATATGGTCCACATGAAGTTAGTTTGAATTTCTGAGTTACAATTATTACAAAATTGATGCAATTCACAAATAACATAATTATTTGCGAGGATTGTAACCCACTGCGAGGCTGTTTCGAAGATAGAATGTCTTCCTAGAGTCTGGTTCCAAACAACATGCAGAAACTATTTGAGAATCCGATTGAGCGAAGGAGATTGGTAGAGGTCACAGCCCAGGTCTGCCTGTGCTGTATGTTTTCCGTTGTCATTACTATTTTCCAATTAGGCAGCAGCTATGTACTCAGATATGCACTTTATCCTGCCTGCTCAGCTGAGTGTTTAATTTAAAAGTGCCTGATATTTTTCTTAAAATAACATGCATTGCTGAGCAATCAATTGAAGATCTCTGTTTCCTGTTGTCCTTGTTTCATTCCAGAATGTTTAGCATTTTTGTTTGTACATTGGTCACCTACTAATTATACACTGCTGAGTAATTTAAGACCTCTGTTTCATGCTGCTCATGTTTCTTGCCAGAGTGTCTGGTGATTTGTTTTTGTTTGCACAGTGGCTTCTGACTAATTAGGGGCCTCTGCTTCTTGCCCCTGTTTCCTTCCAAAAAAAGTCTTCTGATTGGCAGGCAGCACTCTTCACATACATGATGGGCTATAAATACTACGTTTAAAGTGTGCCTGCTTACTTGTCTTTATCAATCTGTCTGAAGAGAGAGCTGTGTCTCCCGTTAGCACTGCCCTGGGTTCTGAGCCCCACTACCTGTGACAAGAGCAACCTGGACACTGCTGCCTGGAAGCTGGGGTCTTGCAACCACTTTTGGAAAACTGTTCTTTCGAAACAACTTTATACAACCTTGAATCCTGAAACCTGGTTGTTTAGTAAGCACCTCCGCGCCTCCCTTGCCTTGACTATGACCATCATTCTCTCACTACTGCTCATTACTCCAGCTTCTGTAGTCCATTACACGGACCTCAGGTTAATGCTTTAGCCAGATGCCTCTCTTATTTGGTTTATCTTTTCTTCAAGAACACCTTTACAGCTTGAATTTAAATTAGAACGTTTTAGCAAAAGAAAAAGGAAAAGGGGCCAATCGTGTGTTCTATGTGAAGTAACACATCATAGAAAATAGTTTGCAAGATTTTTTATCATCAGTGAAGAAGGTGAAGATATGCACTTGGAGCCTCTCCTACAATGATTTGGCATAGGACAGTGTTGCAAGTATTTTCGCCACTCTGCCCTACACCAAATTGAAAGGGCAAGAATGCACCGTATTTGTGAGATACAGTATATTCCTGTCCTTTCAGCCAGTGGCAGCACACAGTATGGTGCCTAGCGCCAACGCAGGTGCAAGGGTGTCTAAGTTGCCAGGATTGATTTTGTGCAGCAAGGGACTCCTTCCTGCACTAAATACAATCCATGGAGGAATACATTGTGCAGCACACATAGAAAAAGGAAAACACAAGGAGAAATAAACATATTTCTCCTTGCTACCCTGCCCTGAGGAATCAATCAATCAATCAAGGACATTTATAGAGCGCACTACCTACCCGGAGGGTCTCAAGGCGCTGGGGGGGGGGGGGGGGGGGGGGGTGCCGCTACTGCTCGAACAGCCAGGTCTTGAGCTTCTTCCTGAAGGAGAGGTGGTCTTGGGTCAGGCGCAGGTCGGGAGGGAGGGAGTTCCAGGTCTTGGCGGCCAGGTGGGAGAAGGACCTTCCTCCTGTTGTCGTTCTTCGGATGCGGGGGACGGCGGCGAGGGCGTGGCTGGCTGATCGGAGGTGGCGTTTGGGAGCGTAGAAGTTGATGCGTTTGTTGAGGTAGCTCGGGCCTTGATCGTGTAGGGCTTTGTGTGCGTGGGTGAGGAGACGGAAGGTGATCCTTTTGTTGACGGGGAGCCAGTGCAGGTCTCTCAGATGTCCGGAGATGTGGCTGCGTCGGGGGATGTCGAGGATGAGTCTGGCTGAGGCGTTCTGGATCCGCTGGAGTCTCTTCTGGAGCTTGGCGGTGGTTCCGGCGTAGAGGGCGTTGCCGTAGTCCAGTCGGCTGGTGACGAGGGCCTGGGTGACCGTCTTCCTGGTCTCGATGGGGATCCACCGGAAGATCTTCCGTAGCATGCGCAGGATGTTGAAGCATGACGAGGAGACGGCGTTGACTTGTCTGGTCATGGAGAGGGAGGAGTCCAGGATGAAGCCCAGGTTGCGTGCGTGGTCTGTCGGTGTGGGTGCGGTGCCCAGGGCGGGGGGCCACCAGGAGTCGTCCCAGGCGGAGGGCGAGGAGCCCAGGATGAGGACTTCCGTCTTGTCTGAGTTCAGTTTCAGGCGGCTGGTCGTCATCCACTCGGCTACATCTTTCATCCCTTCGTGAAGGTTGGCTCTGGCAGCGGCGGGGTCGTTGGTCAGGGAGAGGATCAGCTGGGTGTCATCGGCGTAGGAGATGATGTTCAGGTTGTGTTGGCGTGCGATGGGCGCGAGGGGGCTCATGTAGACGTTGAAGAGGGTGGGGCTCAGCGAGGATCCTTGAGGGACGCCGCAGATGACTTCGGTGGCCTCTGACTTGTACGGTGGTAGACGGACTCTCTGTGTTCTTCCGTCGAGGAAGGAGACGATCCATTCCAGTGCCTTCTCCTGAATTCCGACGTTGCTGAGGCGCTGCACTAGGGTGCGGTGGCAGACAGTGTCGAATGCCGCGGAGAGGTCTAGGAGGATGAGGGCCGCTGTTTCTCCATTGTCCATCAGGGCTCGGATGTCATCGGTGGCAGCGATGAGGGCGGTCTCGGTGCTGTGGTTGGCTCGGAAGCCAGACTGTGAGGGGTCGAGGGATCCATTCGTCTCGAGGAAGGCGGCCAGCTGTTTGTTGACGGTCTTCTCGATGACTTTGGCTGGAAACGGTAGGAGCGAGATGGGGCGGTAATTTTTGAGTTCGGTGGGGTCCGCTGTTGGTTTCTTTAGTAGAGCGCTGAGTTCGGCGGGCTTCCAGCTCTCCGGGAAGGTGGCGGTGTCGAAGGAGGTGTTGATGATGTCCCGCAGGTGGGGTGCGATGACGGTGTCGGCCTTGTTGAAGACGTGGTGAGGGCAGGGGTCGGTTGGAGATCCGGAGTGGATGGAGTTCATCATGCGGATGGTGTCATCGGTGCTGATCGGAGTCCAGGCGCGGAGGGTGGTGGTGGGCGGCGTTGCTGCGGTCGTTGTGTGCGATGGTTGAATGCTGAAGCTGTTGTGTATGTCCGCGATCTTGTTGTGGAAGTAGGAGGCGAGGGAGTTGCAGAGGTCTTGCGATGGGGTGATGTCGTTGTTTCCGGCGTTGGGGTTGGAGAGCTCTTTCACGATGTTGAAGAGTTCCTTGCAGTTGTGTGCGTTGTTGTCCAGCCGGTCCTTGAATGCAGTTTTCTTGGTGGCGCGGAAGCATACAATTTTGATGCATTCACAGGTTTACAGATTGGAATGTGTCAAAACCTATAGGTGTCATGTGGGGACGCCCACCGCAATGTCCACGGCAAACTTCCCTGCAGTGTGAGACAACGCAACGAGCTTGCGCTGCATTGCCTTACTCCATATCTATGAGGCCATAAAAAGCCACGCAAAGTGGCTTTGCGTGGCTTCATAGATATGGGTCTGCACTCATAAAAATTGACACGCCGGCAGCACAATGGGGTAAATAAGCCCCTTTGTTTTTTGTGCAGAGGTCATTGTTCAAAGGATCCCTAAGTGGACTCAGATCTTTTTCGGTAAATCTTGTTTGATAAATCCTGAAGGACTCACACCCAAAAAGCTCTCTAAATTGGACTTTTTTGAAAAGGAGAAATTTTCATCTAAGTAAAGGATGAGTAGAAGGGTAAACTTGATGGTTTACATGGGTTTAAAGATTAGCCACAAATAAATGAAGCACAGGGGCAAGAAAGGCGTGCTGAAGCTGATTGTAAAGCACTCATGTGTGGTTGCCTAAAGTGATTATGTTGTTGTGTCTCAGAGTACCTCTCCTGGCAGAAGAAGTGTGGTTTACTACTAGAACTTGAAGGGTCCTACTCAGAAGGATGAACACACACCCATCATTCTTTCCATAGTAAACCCAGGTACACCAGAACTATCACTCTTGCTCTCTCTCCTTCTCTCTCTAACCACCACTTCCCCCCTAGGTCAGCCATTGGTGTAAGTCATGTATTCTGATACTAACGATTAACCTCAGATAGAAATGGTGAAAGGTATACGCTTCCCAGAAGTCCTGGGAATTCAAATGAGTAGCCCTTGGTGTGACAGTAGAAACGTATCTGTATTGCAAGCCTTTATGAACTTCTTCTTCTCTTTGAATTTCTCAGATAAAACATTCATACATAATAATTGGGATGTATATAAAGCTGGATCTATGAGGTTTATCAAAGGTTTTTTTCCTCAAGGCAAAAGAAACCGAATGAATAAAAACCTAAAGAAACCCTGAAAATATTTAAAAAAATGGAGCATCAATATTTTACTTCTAAATCAAATGATTTTCTCTAGAAATTAATAGAAGCAACATTTTAATTAAATAAATGTACTACTAACAGAGGTTCTGAGTTTTTCAAAATGACTGTGACTTATCAGAGAGGTCAAAATAAGATAGGGGAAAATATTGGCCAATTATTAGAAACTGAAAAATTAGAGAACCATTAGGGCCATATTATCAACAAAGGGCAATACATTATCACCGCTTTTATCAACAGGAAAATGCCGCTAAAGGGGCGATAATGGGCTTCATAATATACACTTGTAAATTCCCATAGAAGCCAGGTTCTGGTGTTAACCTGGGCTTCTATGGGAATTTACAAGTGCATATTATCAAGCCCATTATCGCCGCTTTAGCTGCAGTTTCCTGTCGATAAAAGCGGCGATAATGTATCGCCCTTTGTTGATAATATGGCCCCTAATTCTCTTTGTAATTGAGGACGATGGTAAATGTGAAGCCTCCAAAAAAAGATCATTCATGCATGTGTGTGTCAAGAAAAGACCTGATGAAAGCATGCATTCTGTTGGAAGATCCATGCCCCTCTGCGCAGCCTGTTACCTGCATCTTCAACACTCCTACGACTTACAATAAAAACGAAGTGGATATATAGAAGATGGCCCATTCTAGGCTCCTATGCTAACCCAAATCCTCCACTGAAACCACCCAAAAAAGGAAAGAACACCCCATTAAGAAACATAATTGTTTTACATGATCAGAACGCCTTCGAAAAGAGCTGTAAACAGAGTGATTGGTATCTGTTGACTAAAAGTGTTGGCTCAGTGTAGTGCCAGTAGTCAATTCTTAGGCAGGCCCTCTGGGCTGAAAAACCATAATTTGATTCTGTACCATGCTCGGATACACATAGGTAAAGTCGTGCAAATGATGTAACAAAAGACATTGGGGCAGAATTACAAGCCCCTGTGCCTCTTTTACGCCACCGTGGCGTCACATTTGTGTCGCAGCGGTGGCGCAAAAGATGCACCATGCTGCGGGTTATTTACAATGTGATGCATCTGGGAGATGCGTCACGTTGTAAAGCCCTGCGCCAGAAGTAGGCATTCCTGCGCAGGGGGGGGTCCGTTCCGGGGCGCAGGAACGCCTTCCAAAAGTGGTTGAGTGAAATCTACAAGATTTCACTCAGTCACTTTTGAGCCCATGCTGCGTCAAAACCCTGCGCCTGCTTGAAGCAGGCGTAAGGATCGATGCAGCATTGTAAAGATAAGCCCCCCCAGAGCATTGCTGGAGCTTCGGGCAACGCAACTCCAACTCCAACTCCTTTACGGCACAGATGCGTCACACATAAGTGCCGTTTTTGCCCCATTTACAATGCGGCGCAGCCATGGTGGCGGAGCCGTGGCGCACAATAACTGGCGCATCCCTGCTGATATGCAGGGATGCGCCAGTTATTTTAAATCTGCCCCCATTGTGCTTTATATTGAGCTGGTTGAGCCCCCTTCGCCCCACCTAATGAGTTCTAATTTAAATCTGTGATTTGGATTCCTCAAGTGTTCAGACTGGTTGGCACAGATCACAGGATGCCTGCAGGGAGCATCTAGGGTCGTTTCTGATCACAAAGGTTCGGTGGTTCTTTTAATGTCTTCGCAAACTCTTAGGCATTCAAAGAGACTTCCAAGTGCATTCTCCCCGCGCCTGACTGAGCGGCACTGAACCTGGGCCAAGATTGCTGCCTCTGAAGTGAACCCATTGCCTTCCATCCCTTAGAAGTCTTCTGTGAGAAAGATGTCTAATTGATGAAACGTTCAGCAGGAGCCTGTTTACCCGTTTCTCAGCACCATGCGGCAGCTCTGGGTGCCTTCACCTTGAAGCACGTTCAGAGCCAGCCTGTTAATATCAGCTTCTTAATAAATCTGTGCTTTGTGGGACTCAGCATTCATGCATTGTCAACAGCGCGCAAACAACACAAGAACAATATTGCATGACTCATTGAGTTCAGAGTGCATTCTGCAACGTGTTTATGATTCTTTTGGGATATTTTGCTGTGAAGGTCATTCTGTAGCCATTGATTTTACCGTCAGAGCACTTTTTTGACAAACAATTGGCCCGACAGACCAATCAGAAACAGAAGTACTGACAAAAACCAAACGCCTCCATACTTGCTTCTTTATTCTGAGGATGTAGACATTTGAAAACAAAATTCCGCCAACAGGCGCACCTGGGGCAATGCTCAATGTACATTTAACTCAGTTCTACTTCCTGGTAGCTGGATTTAATTTGCAAGCTGCAAGTGCTACAATTTTCATTCTGCAAAAGTGTGTTTCATATTACATCTCCTTTGTGGAAGTCACTGGATTTGTGCATTTTGCAGAAGACGCTTCGGCATGTTATTCACAAACTGGTCACTAAACATTTTGTCTATTTTGCATTTATACAGACACAAATTCAATAAGCACTACCTACAATTTGCAAATCTCAACAATGCTAATAGTTGTCTATAAATTCTGATTTGATTCATAGACGCTAATTTACAATTAGTTTTTTTTTTAAATAGTATTTAAAATATTAATTATAAAATTAAAGTATTACAAGTCTATCCAAAGATTACAAAATGCAGGGAATTTAAAAACATCACTGGTCCGAATCTGGAAGTACTAGTCAATTCCAAGTTGACCTGTACAATCAGTAGCACATTAATTAGTTACATGACCAATTAATAAAACATGAATCAGTTGCATGACTATTGGAATGACCATATCACAGTCTTATCGCAGTTTTACAGAGAGAAAAGATTTGCATTTTACATAAATCATCTAACGGAAAATAACACTCTGGTCACATACTCACCAAGAATAAGCAGCTAAAACAATGAATGCTAGCATTCATAATAGCATTGGAAAACAGTGACATATTCACGAATTTTCAGAATGCCCTTGCATTTCAACTATGATTAATGTTTAAAAATGTCGAAAAAACACTTGTCGTAGTGCTTCTGTATCAGACTAGCACAATTTCTCAGCTTTTCGGGTTTTATTTTTGTCTATTTTGTTTTAATCGAATGTCTTCGCTGAAAAATCCCAACAAGCTGATCAAGTTGCTGAAACCTCTTCAGATGTTGAAGAGGGGGTTTTAAAGGTAAGACTTGGGAGCCAGAGCTCTTTCCGCCTCGACTAAAAGCCAGCCTCCTTCAGAGCCTGAAGAAGATCACCTATTGTACAGATGTCAGCCAGCACACAACGAGGTGTGGGAACAGATGAAGATACAGGGCTTGATTTAGAGTTGTGCGGTAACCTACAATCGTTTACGAAACCACAAGTAACCTGCAATAGATGTTTATGTGAACACATAGAACATGGAAAAGTGGCAGGCTTGGAATTTATTTGTGGAATCTTTAAAAATATTAATTAAGCCACGAAGTCTGTACAAGCTCTTTCATCAATATATTTTCTTTGAGGGCTGGGCTTCTCTTTTCAAGTTGCATCACACTGACCAGCCTTCCAAGTACACCCAAGTACAGTGTGGATGGGTGGGGTTAGGCCTGAGCAATGATGCACTGCATGAAAATAATTTTCAAGTTAGGTTGTGCATGGAGTTCCACAGACAGTATAGAGTGTAGTGTGAGATTAAGATCAGACCATACTGCAGAAACTAAATCATCCCCTTAGTCACCATCTTAGTGCATAATGGAATAGAATGAGGACCAGCTGCCTCAATCATGTCTCTTCATTCATCCTTTCTGGAAGCCCCATTTCCGCATTGTCATCACTGTTGTTGCTTATCAAGTTACTATCTCCATAGGTTAGTGGTATGTCATCACTAGCAATGTTAACTCAGCGGTGCCCCAAATCTACCTTGCGGATTTCAACCTTCACTGGTCTAACCCCAATAACCCTGCTGTATTTTGCCTTAAATCATTCTTAAATGATCAAAGTCTGACTCAGCACTGTGAGCAACCAACTCACATCAAAGGAGAAACTCTAGATCTCATCATCTCTAAAGGGCAGATTATTACACTTGACTCCATTACCCTGTGTGACTGGTCCGACCACCACAGCATCCTCTTTTACATTAAAGTGTTGTTAAGGAAGGTCCAGCCAATGAAATCAAAGATATGGAAAAAGGACCTCAGATCAATAAACTCTGACGAACTAGCTGCCCACTGTAAACCTGCCCTCTTCTCCCAAGCTGACCTGGTTGCGGTGCAATCACTCACCAATGCTTACAATTCGACCATCTCCAACATCATGGATAACATTGCTCAACTCCAACAAAAAAATGCTTCAACAAAAATATCCAAACGCTGGTTTAACGACAACTTAAACATGGAACTCCACAACCTTAGGGCAGCTGAACGTTCCTGGCGATCCAACCCCTCCTCGGACCAACTAAAATTCCTTAGAGAGGTCAGGGGACTTTACAACAAACAAATCAAGAGTGCTAAGGCTGACTATTTCAGATATCAATTGGATCAAGCTGCAAACTGACCCAAGAAACATTTCGAATTGGTCAAACAGCAATCAGTCGTCGGTCCTAACCATGCGGATCCTGGTGGCAACCCACCTTCATGCGACGAATTTGCCGCTTTATTCACTGAGAAATCAAGACTCATCTCTACTGACCTCGCCTCTAAGAAGGCTCTATTACCTTCCTCCTGTGCCACCAGACCCATTGACCACATTGATAAACACAATTAGACCACCCTGAACACCAAGAACAATGGGTCATGGTGCACCTTTACCCCATTTAGTGAAAATGACATTTACAAGATTCTGAAGAATTTCAATCCCTCCAATCACTTCAGTGACCCGTTGCCCCCGTCCATCTTCAAAGAATTCAAGAATGCACTCCTCCCCACCTGGACAAGTATCGTTAATGCTTCTCTGCCACAAGGCACAATCCCAGAGTGCCTAAAAGCAGCTCAGGGTTATCCTATACTAAAAAAAACTAACGCTGTCAAATCTGATCTCAATAATTTCCGCCCCATTTCCAACATCCCCACCCTAGCTGAACTCCTAGAAAAATGTGTACAATCTCAACTTTGTGCTTACATAGACAATTACCAACTCCTAGACCAACATCAATCCGGCTTTAGGAAGGGGCGCAGCACCGAATTGGCTCTCACTCACGTTATAGATGACATTTTAACCCCTTCGCCGCAGCACAAATGTTGCCACGGCGCGGGGTGAGCGTGGCGCAGCTGTGCTTGTGATAGAACCACGCCGTCATGAGTCATGGGCAGCGTGTGCTCATGATGGCGTGGTTCCATCACGGCCCTGCCCGCTCATTAATTCACCCGCACAGGCGGGGAATTAATACAGCATGGGAGGAGCAGCAGCCGCATAACGGAACCACATCGTCATGAGCACAAGCTGCCTGTGGCTCATGACAGCGTGGTTCCGTCATGTACACACAAGGGGTTAAAAAGGCTTGATCAATACGAATCCTGCCTCCTGATCCTCCTTGACCTTTCCTCCGCTTTTCAACACGGTTAATCATGACAACCTCCAATCCATCCTGCAACACAGAATGGGTTTCTCCGATCAGGTGCTACAATGGTTCTCATCCTTCTTACATCACAGATCACAGAGAGTCAAGGCAAACAACTTTCTCTTTTGTCCCTCTCCTGTACTTATGGGTGTCCCCCAAGGGTCCGCCCTATCTCCTATTCTCTTCAACCTTTTCTTGGAACCTCGTGCAACCTCACTAACCTCCATGAACATTCTTTTTCACATGTATGCGGATGACACGCAACTCTATCTGAAAACATCACCCCCTGAAAACATCATCTCACTCAACACCACCCTAACATCTACTCAAAACTGGTTAACTGAGAACCAACTCCTGCTCAATACTTCCAAAACGGAATTTCTGCTCAAATCCCCTCCAAACCACATCCCCAAACTAGACCAATGGCTGACTCACCTCACTGCTTTCAACTGCACTCCTCTTATCATAGACTCAGCCAAGTCATTTGGAATCAACTTGGACAAGCATCTGAACATGAAAAATCATATCAGCAATGTATATAAGGGAGCAAATCACTTGATGAGATCACTCAGAAACAGCAAACCTTTCCTTCCACAAAAGCACTTCAAGCATGTGGTCCAAACGCTCGTCTTGCCAAGGCTAGACTACAGCAGTGCTACCCTCTGTGGCCTTTCCAAATACACCCTGGCTCCACTAAGGGCATCCCTAAATGCTGCGGGGAGACTGGTTACAGATACCAAACGAAACGAGCATATATCCCCAGTACTAAAATCTCTCAAATGGCTGCCCTATGAAGCACATATTCAGTTGAAGATTGCTGTTCTGACGCACAATGCCCTTCACTTCAATACTCCCATGTACCAGGCTCAAAAACTTGAATTATCCTGTGGGGTAAGAGCATCAAGAGGTGCCTCTACCTTCCTCTTGAACCCACAAATTTTTAACAAAAAGAGAACTTGTCACAGAGCTTTTTCCAGCACTGCCTCAAAGATATGGAACTCCCTTCCACCGAAAACACGCAGAATCTCCTCAATGACAGTGTTCAAATTGAAGCCAAAATGTTCCTAATGAACATATTCTTACCCTAAGCATTTTTGTCCTTCCTTATATCGTATTGTAAAGCGCTCTGATATCCCTCTGGATCTTGTTCGCGCTATATAAAACTTTATAAATAAAATGTCTAATTCATGTCCATCTAATTTTCAAAAAGAGACCTTTCTTTCGGTGACTATGAAACATGCAGCTAAGAATGATGACCCCTCAGACCATGTCGAGTGTGTGGATTTAGCCGCCACCAGACACATGAAGAGAAAATAGTGGTTACAATGGACTCTAAACAGATGTACAATTGTGGTCAGAAAATAGATTTTCTTTTTTACCCCAAGCATATTGTAGGTACGAGAAGTCAAAAGCATGACTCCCGTGGGTAAACATCGTCAGTACATTAAGAAGAAAGTGTCAGCAAACTGCAAAACACACAAAGGGCTTAACAATGTTTTTTATTATTAGAACTATACTGACCTTAACTGATTCTTTCCTCATGAGTAGTCATCATAATAAGAGGAATCCTGATGCTTCGTAAGATGTTTGCATTGTATATGGTCTGTGCATTAAAGGACTTTTTACTATATGCCACAACTGTTAATCTAGCAGGAGCTCAACAAGGCAGCATCCTCTCTGGTGGCTATCCCAGGGTGCATTCTCTACTTCCCTGATTGCTATGCTTTTACCGGAATTGTTGCACTGGGGTTCCTCTCTCTAACTCTCTCAATTCCCTGCTAGGCACCCCTGCACGCAAAGGGTTTCTGATTCCTTCCACCCATTTCCTCCCTCATATGTTGAATACAAACGGCTTTCCTTAGCTCTCTTCTATTCTATCTTTTCTGGCCCAATCATATTTCAGCAGGCGACGCATAGACTTCTGGTGAAAGCAGTCTGCCCATGCCCACCTCTCTAGTTACAGCCGTGCCCATGTTTTTAATTGCAATTTTCTTTCTTTATAATTATACAGATATAATCGCATTTTAAACAAACTGGTGCAGAAGTTAGCGCACGATATCAACATATTACATCCTATGGTTGATAGTAATTTAGGTAAGTGCTTGTTGGAATACAAACCTCTTCATGAGCGCGATTCAAGTATAGGGCTCTCATGAATGTTCTGCTTGCAATAGAGTTCGTAGGTTGTTGCTCCTAGACCATTACATCTTAACTGCATGATCCTTGGATCTAATAAAACTGTGTGAGTAAGACTTTAGATTGGAATTGTAAGTGATATAGAATTGTTGATAACTACTAGTTTAGGCAGCATTTTAAAAATAGCAACATGACTCTATATATTTCTCCTCTTTTTCTAGCGAAGAATAGAGACTAAACTAGTCAAATAGACATCTATCGGACTTTCTGAATACAATTCTTTTCCTCCATCTACTAATAGAGACATAATTAGCCATACGTTCATTTGTTGCTAAGTTTTTTTAGCCATAGTCTCTTCAACTTAGATATGGATATACATAAATAGGTCCTTTCCATTTCGATTAGCATGTGGAGAAAAACAGCATTCTGAAATTCTGGTTTCATTGGGCCAACAGACTGACTTTTTGCAGAGCTTGTGGGTACTTTGTAGTGGCCAGATTGTGATATGCCTTAATGACAGCAGAGAGTTTATTAAATGTGGGGTGGTGGCTGTTGACATATTGCTTTATTGTTTAGTTGTAAGTGCGGTCACAGTTGTATCACACACACATGTTTATTGTTTCTTGTATCTTTCCGTCTTATAGCATGCCACTGGTAAAATCACCTTGAGGAAGGCCGAACACCGAATTGCGTTGGTGATAATGGCTGCCTGATATTAGTGCCTTTAGTACAGTACTCATTAATTAATTGGTGTTTATATTTTGAACAAAGTCATCTTTTAAAAAAGTATTTCATTATATCTGTTTATTTATTTGTTGTTTGTCTCATTGGCCTTAACTATTTAGGAATTAATTTGTATTTGTTTAGAAAGAGATTGGATTTGATTTATTGTTATCCGATCATGATTTGATAAAAAAGTTTTTAACACACTGTTTTATCACTTTCTGTCAACCGTGTGAGAAAAAAGGAAGGAAAAAAAAGAAAAAAAGAAAAATGTATAAATATATCATGTATTTTGAATGAAAGTTAAAAAATATAGTAGACTAAATAAAGATATATTTTCTATCAATAAACATAACATAAACATGTGTGGTGCATATTAAGCCAATAATGTTGTGATACAATTGTAGCACAAATCAATAGGAGCACCACAACCCAGTGCTTGTTCTTCTTTTCCCAATGTGCCCATGTTTTTATCCTCTACATTCCTGACCATAATTGCAGGTACAATGTTCAACAGGGCATTATCCTGAAGGGAAGATGCTGTAATGAGTTAGTGGCACATAATAATAAAATAATAATAATACTGAGCTTATAAAGCGCCTGGTTACACTAGCCAGTGTGTCCCCGCGCTGTGCCGCAGAGGAACCTGTCCTAGCCTGTTCATGTGAGGTGCCCACTCCTGGGCACCCCAAGGTGAAGCCAGGCATCCTAGCGGTAGGGCCAGTGTGGAGATTAAGCAAGCTATTGCCCAGAGTTGCAGAGTGGGACGCATGATTAGAGTAGGCACCGAGGCGAGAGAATTATCGGGTCCGAGGACATTGAGCCCAGGACCCTGCCGCGACGGGAATTGAACCCTGGTCCGGGTCAGACCTCTGCATCAGAGTCTGCCGCTCTAACCAGTGAGCCACACTTCTCCACATACTGTGCTTTACTGGTACACGCTTCCAGATCCATCTGTGGCAGAAGCTAAAGCGGCGATAATGGGCTTGATAATATGCCCTTGTGAATTCCCATAGATGCCCAGGTTAACACCAGAACCTGGGCTTCTATGGGAATTCACAAGGGCATATTATCAAGCCCAATATCGCCGCTTTAGTGGCAGTTTCCTGCTGATAAAAGCGGCGATAATGTATCGCCCTTTCTTGATAATATGGCCCTGAGTGGTCTTTATTAGCTCCAGTTCCCAGTTAACAGTTCCAGATGAGTGTTTTAGTATTAGAGTTAGCTGAGTTTTAGAGGGTGATAACCGAAACAAACATTTCCTCTTTTGAGAGCAAATGAAGAACTTCGGATACAGAGTCTTATTACTGCTCAAGCCTCGTGAAGCAAAACTGGCTATGCAGTTATACATATTTTACAGGCTCATGAAGCAATTGATCTGGTAATCGCAGATGCACAGATCCCAGACCTGACTTGCAGGGATTGTACCGGCTTTCGCTGCAGAATCCCGTCTGTTAAACACATCTCTAATTCGCTGTGCAGGAACCCTGGCCCTCGTGTAAGAGAGATCTTGCATGCTTGTCTCAGGGTGGAAACCTCAACATCAAGTTACACCAATGTTATAGCCTCCAGCTCTTGCCTAAGAATACAGAGATGTTGATTTATACAATGTCACAGAAGTACATGTCTCAAAGATGTCCAACATGCAAGAGCTACCTTGAAAGAGAAAGTATGGAGTATATATACAAGAAGGGATGTTTCTTGTCAATTAAGTTGTCCTCCCATAAAATATTAACATCCCACCAGACAAGCCAGTAGAGCACAGTGTTAAACAGATATAGGGGTTCCGAGTAAGTGAAATGATGACTTATTACTGCAAATCTCTTAAAGGCTCAAATATTATACACCTCGAGAGGCAGAGTCACACTACTACCAAAGATGGTTGCTGTCCTCTAAGCTCTGCGGGAGAGACAACAAGGTCGCTCCTACAGACAGTGCCGCTGTGAAAGTGTGACGAGATCAGGGTGGTCTTGTGTCCTGGCACCTCTGACTCTGTTTTGGCGACTCCACACAACCCCTCTCTATGGCGGCGGCCAGTCAGACCCTAAGCCGGGTGCCGAGCCAGAGGAGAAGTGCTATTTCCTCTACAACACTCCTGACAATCCAACCCAATGTAGTTCCCACCAGGCGCCTCACAGACCAGCTCACTGGCCCACTAACTCCCTGCGGAGACTCGGTCCTGTATGCGTCCTGCACCACGGTCTACCAAATCCACATTCTCAGTGGCTCACAATGCCCAAGGCCTAACAATCAGCACCTTCCTCTGCAGCAGGAGCACACGGCTTTGGGCCTATGCCTCATGTCTCAACCGACCGTTGAGGTAGGAGCATTTAGGACTGGGATGCCCCCCCCATCTGATCCTTGCTGGAATTTTTCGTTTGCAGCTCTGTCGGAGAGTGCAGACCCTTGAGAGGGGAGAAACTGGGACTGGGGTGCCCACCCCATCCATATGATGGTTCCTGGATTTGCTGAATGAGATATTTGAGCATTCTTGGTGCTCCAGCTATGCTACCCTCCACCTCCGGCTCGCTCCCAGGACTAGGGCCTGTGTTCCCCAATCCCACGCCTGGCTGGACTGTGGATGGACTTCCAACCTGCCCTTCTGCCTACCACAGTGAGTACAACCCCTGCCCTATGACTATGACAGACACCATGCAACATTTCCTGCACTGCCTCTCATAGCAGACTCCAGTTATGGCCGACCACCTTTTACCGGTGTGTCTCTACTACCTCAATGGCCCCGCTGACAGGTATAGATAACCTTCAGCAGCCCTGATATGATCCCACCATCACCTCTACAAAACACACCAAACAACTTCTTTTCAATGAAGCGGTAGGGGATGGCAAGCAACCCCATACCTCTATACCTATGGAAACTGCTTCTACATCTGACGCGCCCCTAAAGGCTATCTTCAGAGAAATGAATTCCATCAGAGCCTGTCTTTCCACCCTAGATGAGAAAATCACTAATCATACCCAGGATTTGAAAAGCATCAAAACGGATATGGGGCACTTTCGTTCGCAAGTGGACATCCTGGATCAACTTTCCACTTTCACAGAGGATACGTTTATACACCCAGAGACCACCCACCAAGAGATCAGGCTCATTAGCAAAAACTTGTTGACTTGGAAGACCGCTCCCACCATGATAAAATCAGTTTTTATGGAATACCAAAGAACCTGGAATTTTCTGATGTGCAGGCATTTTTGCTCAGTTTTATCCCTAAATTGACCAGGCTGTCCTTCACTCCCCCCTTTAAATCCAGAGGGCTCTCAATATCCAAGCCTGCCACCCGCCAGAGTCTGGGATCACCAAGCCTCGCCCCTTTATCACCTGCCTTATACATCATACATACCCGCCCATCAGATCCTCTTGGAGATGGGCAAACATGGCCAATGCCATTAGGATGGTCATCGGATCTATGTTGCAGCGGATTTCTCCCTGGACACCAACGCAGAACAACAAGAAGTTTTGGTCCTATGCCCCCAGCTGCGACAATAGGATATTGAGTTCAGACTGGTAGAACCCTCTGTCATATGGATCACCATTGATGGACTCTCTAGAGACTTTCACATTCCTCAAGAACTAACCTGATTCCTGGATTCCCTGAGCAACTCCATCACTTACTATAAAGAAAACTGAAGTGGCGACTACACCCCGGTTTGACCCACAATGCAGAGGGCGTCATCAGGACCGGTTTTATCTGAAATCACAGGATCGGGAAAAGCTGACAAAAAAATGTTGAGCGACTAACCACTCTGAGGACTGAAAGAAATGCTGATCCCATCTGAAACCTGCCCTCCCAGAGACAGACAACCATGACCAGACTGCATGATTGGTGCCTGCATCACCCCTCAGCAGTGTCTTAATGTGCCCAGACAATGAATGGTAATATCTCATGAGATTCCTTGGACTAGGATCCTGGTGTCCTGCTTCCTTTCCCTTGCCCATTCCCCATCATCGCCCCAACTGTCTGGCCTCCCACTGCCCCCTTCCCATGCCACCCACCACCCCCCCTTCCTCTACCCCTCCTTCTCTTCCCACTCTTCCTACCCCCCCCCATAGAGTAGCTATCACCAGAGACCATCTGTTCTTTCTTCTGGCATCCTTCTTCGTTTTCTTTTGCCTCACCCCCATGCCTCATTACCACTCTCAACCACCTTACCCTCCCCTGACCCCATTTTCTGTAACTACCCGCCCTCTTCCCTATTGTGCCTCTTCTTCCCATCCCCACAGGGTCACTACCACGAGTGATCATTTGCTCTCATTCTTAATCTATGTTTTGTCCCCCACTTTTTTCATACCCCCTGTGTGGATATACTGCTTTTATGGTATGCGACGGTCCTCCGGCCATGTATGTTTTTGTTTATGTTTATTGTGTGAATTGGTCTTATGATGTTTATTACTTTTAACTATATATGCAATAGTGTGTGCATTTGAGAATGTTCAGATGGCTTGGGACATATCAACCACAACCTACAGGGCATCGCCAAACCCTTTGGTAGTTTTTACACCCATCTGTATAGCACCAGGCTTCAATCTGATCAGGGACAAACAGCGAAGTTCCTAGACAATCTACACCTTCCCAGCCTCAATGAAGAAGGCAGGAAACTCCTTGAAGGAGAGATCACCAAAGAAGAGGCGGCTCAGGCTATAACAAATATCCCATAAAAGCTCCAGGGAAAGACAGCTTCTTGGGGAAATTCTACAGATGGATTAAGGACAACATGGTACACCTGCTTTATGCCGTTTTCAAAGAAGTGGAACAGAGAGGTTTCATCAGTGGCAGCTCCTCCGCTAAGGTGGTAGGAGCGTCTCACCACTGCTTATCGCCGTGAAAGAAAAGGAAAAATAAAATGATAATACCTCAACGTTATTATCATTTTATTTATTCCTGCTGTGGGGTCTTGATGGGGTGAGGCAGATCGGCTCTGCTCTCATAGTTGGGGGAGGAGTGGTGGTCACTATGTAAGTACGCATGAATGTTTGGCCAGCTATTACAACCTAGGTGAACATGCCCAGGCTTCCATTCCCTGGCTGAGTGCCAAACCACGGTGTTCAAACCAATCCTAATACTGCATTGCAGCATTGTTATTGGCTATGGGGGGCCTGGGAGCCACCCTGCTTCCTGTTTTCAGAGCAGAGGCCAGGAGGAGAGGTGCCAGCCGGACAGTTGCCCAGTCAGCAGGCAAGTGATTTTTTTGACTCACTCTTCCCCCCTTCCCACCCCACTGATGCTTCCCAGGAGTAGCCTCTGCTGGGTTCCATCCCACTCAGGTCTAACACGGCAGTGATTATGGTCCTCCCCAAACTGGGAAACGACTCCCAGCAATGCAGTAGGTACACCCAGATCACTCTCCTAAACACTGACACAAAAATCCTAGGGAGCATTCTGGCGGCCCAACTAAAACAAGTCATTCAAAGTCTGAGCCATGAATCCCAAGTGGGATTTGTTCCAGGTAGAGCCTCAAGAAACCATCTTTGCACCTTGGCCCACTTACTTTGGCTCTCTAAAGACTCACAAGAAGCCATGATTGCCCTTTTGCTAGACCCTGGAAATGCATTTGACTGGATTGATTGGACTACGTATACAGAGTGCTACACCACCTAGGACTAAGGGGCGATTTTATCTCCCAAATTCTTTGGCTTTATACCCATGTTAACTGCTGGGGCTTTCTGTTGGATGCCTTCCCAGTTAGGAGTGGGACCAAAAGAAGGATGCCCTCTCTCTCTCTCCTGCTCTTTCTGTTGACCTTCGAGTACTAGCGATTGCCATCCATCAATTTTCTTAGATTACAGGGCATCTCTACAGCAGGCACTGCAAAAATACTCCTGTATGCAGACAATATCTTACTTACGCTCACTAACCTGGACAGATCACTCCTGACCCTAACATCTCTTACTGCTTCCTTTTCTTTGGTATCTGGCTACAAGACCAATTGGGACAAGAGTGAAGCCTTGCTCATGTTCTGAACCAACACAAAAGCGACTATAGCAGGGTTCCCATTCCAATGGAAGTATGCCAGCTCAAATACCTCAGTATCCTTGTTAACAAAAGCCTGGAGAAAATGGTCTCCGACAACCTGGACCCCCTTATAGTCAAAACTAACATTGAATACCAAAAGTGGACCCACCTTAATCTCTCCCTAGGGAGGAGAACACAAGCTGTCAAGGTGGGCATAGCCTCCTGTTTCACTTAAATCCTGGGTATGCTGCCTCTTCTTATACGCATTGCCACACTAAGGATGATAGACAAGGAAATCAAATGAGACGTTGTTTGTTCTTCTCTAAACTATTGGCACAGAGGAGGTGTGGTAGACTAAGGGCACTCAGTATAGAACATTACTATCAGGCCTAACATTTGGCACAACTTACACACATGGACACAATATCCAATGACCAGCCCATGTGGGTCTGACTAGACACAATTTGACCCTCTGTGATCCTGGTTTGGATATTCTCTGTCACCATAAAACACCCAGGTGGTTGACCCCTAATCCCACTGTGCAAATGATGTTACAGACCTTGAACTATGCCCACAAAATTCTAAACTGTTCTGGTCGATTACATTTCATGGCCCCCTGTGGAATAATTCAGATATCCAGGTGGGTGGACACCCGATATCATGGAAAGTTTGGGAAACAGTGGGGATCCTGACATGACGTTATTCAAGCCTGCAAGCTGAAATCCTTTGCATCTCTACAGGCGGAATTTCATTTGCCTGCATTGCACCATACATGGCGCTACACCCAACTATGATACTGCCGACATAGCATCCTTGGAACCCAACCATGGCACATTTCCCCTTCTCACATATATAATTATTTGAAGACTTGGGTAACATATAAGGGAGTGATGTCAGTACTCTATCATTTGAGAATTCAATATCTTCACTTCCAACTGCGACACACGCACCTCTGCAAACACTGTCAGAACACTCTACTTGTCTTATACACTGATGTTGACTGATAGGATGCAATGGTGCATCTAGGCAGAGGTACAAGGGAGGCGCAACTGACATTTTGTCTTTTCAAAAGGAAACAACAGTGTTAATGGACACTCCAATAACTGTTGGCTTCTGACCTCCTCCATCATACGCGCTGTTGAAGGTGTGCACAACCAGACTGCAATATCACACATGTCCTTTGTGATTGCCTGGATGTTTCCCGCCTCTGGGTTCGCATAGTCCTTGTGATTGATCTTCCTTCCCCCGAACTAAATCCCTGATTATGCTGCATGATTATGCTGACCTCCCTGACTTCTCAACACATGTCAGATGGCTGCTATTAACGGCCTTGACCACAGCAAAGCTTTGTTTACTGTGAAGGTGGCATGCAACCCCTCTACCTTTCCACAATGAATAGCTGAACAAAGTGTGTAAGGCAGCATCCTAAAAGAGAGTTGTTTAGTGGCTCCAGGACAAGGAAGATGCATTTGAAAACATCTGTTCCCCCTTTCTGAAACTGGGGGAGGCACACAATAGTGTCGCACTCCACCCACATGACCACATGACAATGAACAGATCCTGTTCCCACCCCCAGCCCAACAACATGGATTTACCAACAACATGATGTAGAACCCTTTTACCTATCTAATAACTTTCCCATGTCTCCATCCTGTTGTGAATGCCCTTCCCCACTCCGATATCTCCCCCTCACAATGGGACCTCAGTTGGGATGTATGAATCCCTCACGGCCTGTGTTCTCCCCCAACCCTCAGTGTCCTATTCCTACATCATGTGATGGCCATCTCTGTTTGATAGCGGACTACTCTTGGAAACCGTCCATCGTATACCCTGACCTCTTTCAAACTAATGCACTGTTAAGGATAACACTTTTGCCTTGGATATTGTCTTGTTTCTCGCTCTGGTTTCCCTTTCTAATGTTGGTTTGTTGTTTTGCATCTTATACTCTGACCCTATGAGCATTAAGTGTGAGGTCTGGTTAAAGCATAAAGACAAACCTCTATTCCTTTATTTTTCAATTCCTCTATCCCTGACATTATGTATTATGTATTGTCCTGAACAGGTGTAATGTGACTTATGGTTTTCTGTATGGATTATTGTACTTCGGGCATACTTCACCATAAAAATTTGTTTACAAAGAGCATTAGAAAAAGACATTATTCACCCAAATTATTCCTAGAATTATACAAATTTCACAGGCAATTTCATTTTTTTCTACTTACATTTCAATTGTGCCTTTACTGGTCAATGAAAAACTGCAGTAATACAGAATTTAATATGAGAGCTCTTCAAGTCTGTTCCCTTGTTCCAGAAGAAGAGCAGCTGTGTATCATCTTTTGCTCTTAATTTTTCTACTTTTCTACTAACGGGATCAAAGTTGTGAGGTATATGTTGAAAATTGTAGGGCTCAATGCCGATCCCTGGAGTACCCCTGTATCCACCTTTTCGGAACTTGCAGAACAGGGGTGAATCCAAATCCATTGGCTTCTATTTTTAATGACAGAATTTTAACCAGCTCTAGGCTTGCCCCGTCATCCTATATCCTGAAGACGATCTAAAAGAAGTGCATGCGGGACCTTGTTGAACGCTGATGACAGGTCCAATAATATTAGTGCAGCTACCCTCCTGTGTCCACGGTACCCCTAATGAATTCCAATACCTCTACCAAAGCCGCTACTGTACTGTGCTGGGCTCTGAAGCCCAATTTACTTGGTCAGAGCAGCATGTCAGCCTCCCTAAAATTCAACTGCTGTCTATTCATGTGCTTCTGTAGCATTTCGGAGATTGGAGAATTCGGAGGTATGGTGCCTTATAGCCTCGGTAGCAGGCAGGGATAGATCTAGTTCAGAAGTTTTCATCTGAAGTTCTAGTAATGAGTGCATGAAGCAGACATATTATATTGTATAGCTGTGTAGGAAAGTACGATCTGCTTTTATAGTTACCCCTACTGTTTGCCTGGTGCTATGCTATTTCTGACTAGTCTGACTGGAATCCTGCTAACCAGGACCCCAGTCTCTGTACTTTCTTCCCTAAATTGGTTATGGTAAGTATGTAGGTACATCCCAGATTGGATACTGATGTACCCTTATAAGTCCCTAGTATATGGTACTGAGGTACCCAGGGCATAGGTAAAAGAGGGCCTCCCCATGGGTTGAAGCATGTGTTATGCCACCCATGGGAGACCACTCAAACTGTTACTACAGGACTGCCATTGCAGCCTGTGCAAGCTGGTGCTAGTACCACTTACAACATATATAGGTTTCCCTATATCTAACGTCACTGCACTTAAAACATAAAAGTCACCCCTAAAGCAGGTCTTTCAATCCTGAAGGCAGGATGCTCGGTTCTTAGTGTGAGGGTGCCCCTGCATGAACAGGACACCCCTACAACCTTCAGAGTCCATTCTTCCGGGTTGTAGGTGCATCAGCCAATATGATACAAAAGGTCACATGCATCAAAGTAAGGAATTGTGATTCCTAAATTGCGATTTTTCAGGAATCGCAATTTAGGAATTACAGTCCTAATGCATTTAGGAAACACAAAAAACAATTGTGATTCCCACACATTCCTTAATTGTGACTTACAAATTGTACTTCGCAATTATTGAATGGCTTCCCATTCATTCCTATGGCCCTAGAGGCCCATAGGAATGAATGGGATTGCATGTGCAATTTGCGAGTACCAAATAGGTACTCCAAAATTGCGCATACCATTTGAAGGATTCAAGAGGGCCAAATGGCCACCCTAATGCACCCCAAAAAAAGGTAGGTATGCACTTGTGGTGCACACACATACCCTAAGGGCATGTGTGTGCCCCACAATGCACTTTGACAAATGCATTTATGTACATTTTTCAAAGGAATTGCAAATTACCATCAACTTGAAGTTGATGGTAATTTGTAATTCTAAATTGTGAAAATGCAATTTGCGATTGTATAATGCATCGCATTTCGCTGATTGCAATTTGCAATTCCCTACCTGTATTCACAATTAGGGGAATCGCAAAAAAATTTGATTTTCTTAATTGCGAATTGTAAAAAAAAGGTACATGTATCTCAAAAGGTCATTTTGCGATCGCAGGCGGCTGAATTTTGTGATTCGCACTATTTGTGATAGCAAAATGGTTTGATGCATGTGCCCCATAGAGTATCCATGCGTCATTACGAGATGACCATCACTCAACTGACTGTAACGAACCCTGTCATGTTTGGTATCAAACATGTTGTAATCATACCCCCACACCATTTTACCCCACACTGTAAATGGTGTGGGAGGTATGATTACATGCACTGTAAAGCTCCTCTGGGAGGCCCTCAGTGCTCCCGGTACCATCTTCTAGACCCAGACAGCACAATATGGCTGCTGCCGACCAGAGACACGATTCTGCCCTTCTGCTGCTGAGCCAAGCTCAAGCAGAGGAAGGCAGAAAATAGGTATCCTGTCATAAGGAGGTGTGACCAAACAGGGTTTAGTGTATTGGGGCCGAGTGGGGGCACTTGGCAGCGCCCCTCAGTCTGCTTGAGCGGCACATTTGGTGCCCTCCTTGCATAGTCCAGTTTAAACCAGCTCAGGGAACTGATGGCTCTGGCTCTGGTTTGAAACTAGACAAAGGAAATGTGCTGACTGTGTCAGACTGATAGCATCGTCCTTTGCTTGGGACCAAGACTGCAACTGAGAAGACTCTGTCTGCTCCTGACCTCATCGTCCTGCAACCTGCTGCACCACCAGTGTTCATGCTCCGTACAAGTTCCGTCCGGGGACTAAAGACATCCAAAGGAATCTCCCTTGAAGTGAAGAAGTCACTGCCGTGCATCCACAAGTACCGCCACAAGATCGACCGGTCTGCCAAACCTGGGCTCCCCGTACTCCAAAAGGCTCAGCAACACAGGTGGTGGTTCTGTATTCCCACAAGGCCTGAGTCGTCCTCTTGTCGAGTTGAGGGCAGCATCCCTCGTAGAACGCCCTACAACCAAACACCTGTGCACCATGTCACTGCATCACTTCATCACATGGTAACCACATCTGTTACCACGACCGACTCGTATCCACAGAGTCAGATGCATCGAAAGGTTTTGTCGACGAGTCTGTCCCCGCAATAACTGACCTGTGCCGACGTGGTTGGTTGGACGTATGGACTCTGTCATTTTCAGCATGCTAGTGGGTCGGGCTGAGCTACCAATTCGGTGTACTCGTAGTTGAAACCTCTTCATCAACTGACCTGTTTCACTGACCTTGAGTGGCTTTCGTCTTCTGTGCCTCCTGGACGACCCGGTGTGGCATAGACTCTGTCCCCTCTGCTTTCAGGTACTTTCTGACACAAATGCTTGACTGGGTTCCAAAAGACTCTTTCATCCTTCTAAAACAGCGGTCTCAGCCTGAAGTCCTCGATTGTGCTTGACAGTGGTTGTAGGTATCCTGACTCTGAGGGTATCCACGGTTGAGGTAGCTCTCCAACCTTATGTCTTCCATGGGGTGTCCTCAGGGTTCACTGGGAAGGGTCCTTCTTCTTTACAATTGCAACTGTGACTTACCCGTTGCCTTGTATTGAGCCCACGGTCGTTTTCCCAACTCTACACACAGCTTCCATGGGGTTCCTAGTTACTTACTTTAGGTGGGTCTTTGGGCCTCCAGCACTTCCACGTCTTCTGGGTAAAGTGTTTACTTCAGTTGAGGTTCGCATATCACTATTTTAGCATGTGATTTGGTCTCTCCCTGGTGACCACTGTGCATCTGTTCTACTTACCAGTTTTTATTGCAAAGTGTTGTGTGCATTGTTTATATCTCCAAGTAGGAGATATCTGTATGTGTTAGTGAGTGTCTTATAATAAATACATATTTTTATAAATACACTGAGTGCTTCTTTTTCACTTAAGCTACACCAATAAGATTATGTTCTGGTAAAACAACCTGCTTTACACTCCTCCTGGCGCTCCACAGCTACCACTTAAACCTTAAACTCTAAGGTTGTCTAAAGCCACTAAAATCACCATAAGGGTTGTCTGGATTAGTGCAGGGTTCCCACTTGCATAAGTGTACACCATATACTAAGCCAGCTTCCCACAATCCACATTTTATGGGATTTCTTATCCCTTTCAGTATCAGTATCATAAATCTTTGTTTCGGCCTATAAGGCAATAAAAGCACAAATAAAATAGATACATTCATTTACATACAACTTGCTGATGGTATCCATAAGGCTATGTAAGACAGAATAATACTTTGATAAGTATATGAATTTCCTATCTAAGTTTTTAGGTTGGCAAGGTCAACTCCTCTACTCGCCAGCCCAAAGAAGGTTGTACAATATACACATCATGAGCCCTTTATATTAGCCGCAAAATAGTGATTAGTAGAGTGCATGTGCATAGACAATGGGACAAGTTTAAAAAAGGACATCTTCACTCAGATATGGTCTCTTTAAAAGATACGAAAGCAAAGCATTTGGGCAGCAAGGTGTCAGTTTATAATATTTAAAAAGGCAGTCTCATTAAAAAACATTAATAATGTCCGAAAAAAGTGTAAAAATTGAAATAAAAAAAAATCTGTATGATCCTATAGAGCCGCTGACTTTTCAGTTTCTGAGAGAGAGAGAAAGTACATGTGCAAAGCTTCAGCTACAATAAGGTTGTTGCTTGGGACTGGGGTCATGCAAACTAGACAGGACTCAAATGAAGCAGAGGCTGATGCTTTTAGAGGAAAAAAAGAAAGGAAAAAGCCAAGCTTTTTACAACATCTGGTTTAAAAAGACACAATAAAAACAAGCAGCAATTTGTGAAGGACTTGATGATTAAAATAGTACTGAATGTAGAGAACATCATTTGATTTCGTTCATTAAAAGAAAGAAAAAGTATGGGACCCCGTTAACATGATAAATAGTGCTAGCCTGGGAAGGCCTATAAGCTCTTCTTTAAGATAGCTCTGTGAGTACACCACATGGAGAATAAAAAGCGCGAAATAGAAAACACAATGGGCATATCGGTATCATAGTTAAATGGCCGGAACACCTCATGACAATGTCTGAACCCCAGGTTCCTACATAACTGTAACAATCAACGGAACCTTGCCCTCCTATAACCATGGCAGAAAAATAACACATACATTTTGGTTTCTCACACACTGGGCAAACCAGACTGGGATCTTCCGCCCACTTATTAGTAAATGAATGAAGCGGGAGCACCCCATGTCTAAATTGGAGGAATAGCTTCTTCGCAAGGAGCGGCTGAATTTCGTCCAGCACCAATTCTAGCCTATATTGGGCTTTTTCTTCCAGAAACCTGAAGGTTAAACGACCAGGTATGGTCCCCCGCCAAAGCTGGGCCTACCAATTTGTGAGTGCAGCTCTTATAAGCCTTTGAGATACCCCCTGTTGTTTGGGCCAGCTTCAGGCTTGCTTTCTTTACTTGTGACCCCCAGTCCATTTTCTCAGTAAGCGTAATCCCCAGGTACTCAGATATAGATACCCTCTCTAGTGGCCTTCCTTCTAGACAGGGATTTGGGCGTGTGCTGTTGTTCTCATTAAATACCATAATCTTTGTTTTTTGAAGGTTGATCTCCAAACCCCTGTTTCTACAGAAGACACTAAAGATATCAAGTACCATCTGAATTCCCATAGAGGATTTCGAGAGCAGGAGGGTGTCATCTGCGAACATCACAACTGGTATTTTGCGGTTCGCTAGCCTGGGGACATCAATATCCTTTCCGACAGTCAGTGACTCAATTTGGCCATTAATGAAAAGGGAGAAAAGGGTCGGAGCCAAGACACAGCCTTGGTGAACACCTCTCTCCCCTGGGAAAGGAGCTGAAAGTTTTCCAATTTTGCCATACCTAATTTGTGCAAAATTGCCTTGATATAAACATTTCAACCAGTGGCAAAGGTACTCCCATATCCAATAATATAGCCCACAGTTTATCCATCGGGACCAAGTCAAATGCAGATTTAAGGTCCACGAATATTAGATAGGGGCTGACACCCTCTATAATCACAGTTTTCCAGAATAGCAGTTGCAATCTGAAAATTTGATCCATTGTGGGGATCTTAGCCCTAAACCCGGCTTGAAGGGGGTGAGCACATTATGCTCCTCTATCTAGGATTGCAGTCGCCCCAAAGGTGCACGGGCGAATATTTTCTGGCTAACATCTAAGAGGCTAATGGGGCGGTAATTGGCGAAGATGAGCGGGGAGCCGTTTTTGAAAATTGGACTGATTTCAGCCCTAGCCCCAGCCCAATTGGTAGGAATCGACATGTCCTTACAAGGTAATGACGTTGTCTGACTGGATCAACTTCTTGGTGCCCTTTAGGAGTGTATTGTTGTAAATTTCCCTATTTAGGATTGATGAGTGATGTTAGGAGAGGTTCTCTAAACATGGTTTGTGGTGCCACTGCACCTTTAAGATGAATGTTTGTTGGGTTGCGTGAGACTAGGCACAATCTTGCTTGCTGATGCTTATCAACTTTGGATGGCTAGTATGATGAAGTAAGGACCACTATTGAGGATCATTGAGGATCAATTGGGTCCAGATACCAGCTCGAGTACATACTTTAACTATAGAGCAGCACCACTTGGCCAATCCAGTGCGCCGTTCCCTGGCTTAGGTGAGCCTCCTAAACTATGTACAACCTTTGGCTCCTCAGTTGTCATCATATAAGCATTGTTCATGTATTAAAATGAATTATTTATTGCTTCGTCCTCAATGATAGTTTCTGAAGGTGCTAGAACATTAAACAGCACTACCTTACTATAAATGTTATTGTAATTAAGTTGTAAACTATAATGAAGCCATAAGACCAGTGATGCTTGTTATTTGTCTTGGACATATTACTAAGTAATTGTGAAATTCAGTTTCCTGTGGAGCTCATATAAGACGAGGATGCCTTGCACCTCAAAACAGCCAGGAGCCTTAATGTATAGACTTTGTCTATTGACTTCCAAGTGCTCTGATATTTGATTCTAGGTTCACTAGGCCTTGGTGGGTTGATTCCCTACACTGAAACAATGAACAGTGTTTGCTTGCTGAAGGTGTATTCTGACGTGAAATGCATCTAGAAAAAGAAAATCAACCTATTACCTCCATGTACTTATTACAGTCAGCTGGTGATATATCATTGCTGCCTTCTTAAAGCCATTGTTAGCTGGATTTCAGGCCCACCTTTCCACTATTCACCAATGAGAATAATGCTCTCTTCAAGGCATGTCAGGCATCCCTCTGCCTCCATTCCTTCTGCTGCTTCTGCTTCACATAGCAAACTAGATAAAGGGGAGTGAAGCTGGGACTGCCACCGGATAGAAATCTCTGGGATTTTTTGTTTTGTTACAGATTTATATAGGCGACCTCCACCCGAAGATATTGGAGGCTTTAAATGAGCACCAGTTACGTTACACCAGGACACATTGATTATTTTTTGGTAGGCAGGGTGAGATTAAGTGATTTGAGCAGAATCACATGATGTTGAGCCGTCGCGGCGACTCGAACCTGGTTCCCCATCTTCAAATTTGGCAGCTCTGGCCGTTAAGCTACATCCTTCTTTTACCTTCTATTGTGCTGCCACTATCAGGGTTGCACATACTTACTTTGTTGCTGTAACGACTGACCTGTCCCACAGGACAAGGCTGTGGCAGATTGTCAATGAAAAAGACAGAGCTGCCATGTATATAATGTGGCTTTAGAAGTGTATTTCCACCCCCACCACGCCAACCTCTTATTTCAGGCCCGGCATGAGTTTTGAATCCAGTCTGTGTTTATTCTCTGATGTTCATGCTTGACTAACTGCAATTGAGAGCTCCGTGGAGAGAGGGTCCAAGGGCCATTATGTGGCTCACAATACTTTCAATTATAAAATAAAAGGATATGGAAAGGCATTTCGGAGGACTCCAACCTCATAAAGGCACCGGGCCTGCAGGCTCCTGCTTCTGTATAGTCAAAGAGCAACTCTTTCACTTATAATAACGTATTTTTTTTTTTTTTAAACAGATTTTTATTAAGTTTTAGTCAAACAGCACACAGTCATGCATCATAAGCGGATCTACATTAACACGGTTCTTTTAAGGACAAAAATCAACAGTGGTCCGCATCCCCGTCCCTATTCGAATCCCCCTCCCTCCACCCCCTCTAACCCCACCCTCCCTTGTCAGTGTGCCTCCTACTGTCTCTGCTAGAGAATGGCATAAACTCTTGTGCAACAGCGCCCAACTCCTCCCAGAGCATCCACATTCACGGCCCTCAGCTGCATAACGACCTAGAGGAAGTGCAGAACATAGCAGGCAATCCTAGCGGTCCTTTGTTCCTTCCAACATAAGTGCGGACATCATCACATGCATAAGGGTGTGTAGACCTAAGTGGTCTCACCTCCCATGTGCGCCCCCGCAATCCCTGCCCTAGTCTCCAGCTCCTGAGTCGCCGGTGCATCCCTCTCATCAACCCCACTAGCTTCCATCGTTGATTGTAGGTCCGCCACCAGCACCCCCCCACGCCCTGGCCGCATCCAGCGCTTTGTCGTTAGAAGTGCGTCTGTCTAGCTGTAGTCTAAGAGTCCCCTCACTAGTTGCCCATTGTAGGAAACCCCCCCGCCACCTCAGAAAGCTGGGGCCCCCCCTAGACTTCCAGTGCATAGTGAGCTCCCTTTTGGCCATAATCAACCCCAGGTCAAGGAATTTACTTGTAATTTTTGTGGCCGGTGTGTGCGGGAACCATAGCAAGAGACACGTCCCCATGCTTACGTTAACCTGACGCCCCGTGACCTCATTCAAACACGCCATAACATCGGTCCAGTATTCACCCAACTCTGCGCTGGACCAAAACATATGGCCATAGTCAGCGCCCTCCACGTTACATCGGGGGCACACTGAGTGAGCTCCCCCAAAGACCTGCTGGATTTTTACCGGCGTCCAATAAGACCTGTGGAGTGTAAAATACTGCACCAACTGAAACCGAACATTGGGTGTGCACTTCCAGGCCCGCCGTACGAGTTGTGTCCAAGTCACCTCCGGTATCTGTTGGCCAAGGTCTCCCTACCAACGCTCCCTCAACCGATCTAGGGGCGGCGGATCCTCCAATGCCAATCTCCTGTACAGGCAGGTAATAGCCTTGAAAGTGCCAGCGGCCATCGTGATGTACTGGCAGCCCAACGACGTAGGGGGCTCTGCCAAACCCATCTTCCAGTGTTTCTGGATTCCTGACACCAGTGCCGCATGTAGCAGAAAGTCGCCCCTCGGCAAATCAAAGACACTTTGCAGTTTGTGGAATGGTAACAAGGTACCATCTCTATATAGGTCCCCTATCATGTGGACCCCACGCTCCTCCCAGTCGGCCAGTGCCGACCAATCCCCGCCATGCGGGAGGGCGGTGCACATGCCCAGAGGGATCTCTGGGGCATACGGGGTGGTGAATCCCACCCATTTCTGGCTACGTAGCCAACATTGGCGAAGGGTGCGTTCTTCGAGAGTGAGCTGATCCAGCCGAAGCCTCTGTTGGAGCACTATAAAGGACAAGACATGGCGCTGAAAAATCCTGTCCTGTGGACCATCCGGGCCTCTAAACTCCCGCGCCACCGCCTGCGTGAGCCATTGCAGCTGTGCCGCCAGATAGTACCACTCAAAATCTGGCACTGCCAGACCTCCTTCCTCCCGCGGCCTGAGCAAGGTGTTCAGTGCTACATGTCTCCTGCCGGAGCCCCAGATGAACCCTATCACCATCGATCGCAACATCTTGAAGAAGGAGACCGGAATCCACACTGGTAGCGTGCGAAAAAAGTAAAGCAGCCGCGGGAGGGCCACCATCTTCAACAACGCTATTCGTCCGGCTACTGACAGCGGAAGAGTACGCCAAAACCCCATACTGCCTCTAATGCCCCTCATCGCTCTGCCCACATTCCCCTCATAGAGGAGTGAGTGGGTGTGGTAAATATAGACACCGAGGTACGGTAAACACTCCGACTCCCAACGCAGTCCCTCCAGCACTGTGGGCTGGGCGCAATGAGACGTCAGTGGGAATAAACAAGTCTTGGACCAGTTAACACGCAGCCCCGACAATTCACCAAACTCCTGAAGGAGGGTCCGGGCTCCCCGTACCGAGGCCTCCACGTCGGCCAGATATAGTAAGAGGTCGTCGGCATACAAGGAGATGTAATGCGGCTCGCCGCGCAGTAACACCCTCCATAATATCGACCCTGCCGGGCTCGCGCTGCCAGAGGCTTGATTGCCAGCGCGAAGAGGAGCGGGGATAAGGAGCAACCCTGTCGGGTGCCTCTTTCCACCGAGCATGCCGCAGATATGGAACGGCCCGTACGAACCCTGGCGGTAGCAGAGTCATACAGCAGCTGCGTCCAACGGACAAAGTCATCCCCTAACCAGAACCGACGAAGCACGCAAAACAAATACGACCACTCTACACTGTTGAATGCCTTTTCTATATCCACCGACAGCACTGCCGCGCCTGGTAGACCCTCCCCGTCAACATCCATGACCCGTATCAGTCGTCGTATGCACGTCGAAGTGTTCCGCGTGGGGATGAAGCCCGACTGATCCGAGTGCACCAGCGTACGCATGTGCACGGACAGCCGCGTGGCCAAGATCCTACTCAGCACCTTATAGTCCACAGTGAGCATCGAGAGCGGACGATAAGCCGTCCTCGCGGTAGGCGACCCGCCCTTCTTTAACAACGGCACTATGATCGCCTCTCTGGCCGATGGCGGTAACCTGCCCAGTTCCCAGGCCTCGCCATACATCTGACGTAATTGAGGTGCCAGAAGGTCAATGTACGAGGCGTAAAATTCCACCGGCAAACCGTCAGCCCCCGGCGTCTTCTTCCTGGCCATGTGTTTAACCACCGCTCTAATCTCTCCCAGGGAAATAGCAGCACCCAGCGCGGTCCCCTGCTCTGAGTCTAACTGCCGTAGCTGCGCCTCCTCCAAGAAGGCATCCAGCTCAACGGGAGGCGCTGTCAGCCTGCTCCGGTATAGATCCGTGTAATAGCCCAGAAACTGGTCATTAATCTCTTTCTGCGAATGAACCAAGTCCCCTGCGGGCATGGCCAGTGACAGTATCGGCGTGCCCCTAGTATGTGGGTTGGCCAGCCACGCCAACAACATACCTACCCGATCCCTCTCAGCGTGCGCCCGGACCATGTACTCTCTATAATCAAGGCAGCAAAGCCTCTCAACATTAGTGGGCACCCGCTCCCGAGCCGCTAGCACTTCCTCCCTACTGCCCCTCACCGCATGACTAGTCTTCTCCGCCTGCCGCAGAGAGGCCTCCTCTTGATCAATATCGCCTAGCAACGTCCGACGCGCCCCCGCTGGGGATGAGAGGCACACACCTCGTATCACCACTTTGAAGGCGTCTCACTCATGCGCCCTGGTAGACGCGGATCCCGCGTTCTCCCGAAAATAATGCTCTATGCCTTCCCGTATCTCCGCGTTAAACACTGGGTCCTCCAGCGCCAGTGGGTTTAGTCTCCAAGTGGGAACTGACTGCCGCTGTCTCGACCAGAGGATCGTGAGCAAGCAAGGATTATGATCCGAGATAGTCCTCGCTAGATATTCGCTGCTGCGTGTGAGTTCCTGGGCTCCAGGCATACAAAGAACAGTGTCAAGGCGCACATGGAGGTCATGGGGAGCAAAGTAAAACGAATAATCCCTATCCACTGGGTGTTGTGTTCGCCAGGCATCCAAGAGGTCCCACCGTTCCTGCCAATCCTTCCGTGCCTTGGCCACCCTGCGCACTACCAATTGCGCCAGCGGGGGATGGGAACGGTCCATCTCCATATCCACCACCGAGTTAAAGTCCCCCCCAGAAACACTGTGCCCACCAATAGGGACGCAAGCCTCCCCGAAAGCATCGAGAAGAACGCAGCCTGATCAGCATTTGGGACATAGACACTGCAGAGCGTGACGTCCCGACCATCTAGACGCCCCAGCACAGCCACAAACCTCCCATCCGAATCCACCATCGTCATCATGGGTTGAAAGGAGATACCTGCGCGCACCCAGATCAGAGTCCCCCTAGCATATGCGGAATAAGTGGTATAGAAGAGTTGCCCCCTCCATCGCCGCTGCAGCGCCTGCCCTTCCGCCTGAGTTAAATGCGTCTCCTGTAATAAGGCCACCTGGACCCCCCTACGGACCAAATATGCATGCACCTTATATCGCTTCCTCATCGAGTTGAGCCCCCGCACATTCCAAGTGATACATTTCAATTCAAGTCTAGCCGCCATCTGTAGGTCTATATCCGAGCCCAACCCCACACAACCCTACCGGCACACTGACAACCCCCTGTAACATGTAACAGAACCAACCAACCCCCAGACCACCCTCCCCCAGAACATGCGCCAAACAGTTGTTACCCATCCAAACCTAACCCCCGCCAATGAGGGGAACTCTGGTAACCACCAGAGACTCACAAACTATGTGAGGTATAGGGGTGACCCCACACCAGCCAGGCCGGACAACAAGAGGCCCACCACACCGGGAAGAGCCGACCTCGTATATGGTAGCCTCCCCACCCCAGCTGCGCCTCGACCCACTTGCGTTCCCAGTTTCCCAGGATCCACTCACTCCCTTGCAACACCCCCTCAACACAGAATAAAGTGGTCTTCCCAGCGCCAGGAAATGGTCCCCCAGTGTCTCCTACAATGTCAATACCACCAGCCGAGCATGCCCCCTTATTGTACTTCGCTCAGCATCTGGAAAGATCATTCGTCCATCAGTCCATCAGCCGTCTGTGGGGTGACCTGTGGCAGCTCCCCAGGATCCTTCTCCGAGCCCCCATCAGAGCCTCCAACATCTGCCTCATCGGAGCCCAGCCGGGAACCCGAGTCTACCGATGGGGCCTCCGTCATCACTCCAGAGATAACCGACACCGCCTGCAGGGCAGCCTGTCTCTCCAGTTCCGTCTGTGATGCGGAAGGGGACCTCCTGTTCTGTACCCGTCTTTGGTTGCGCCTACTCCTCCGTGGCTTTGGTCGCTCCTCCGTTGCCTCTGCCCAGTTACCAGCGCCGTCCTTGCCCGCTCGGTACCGTTCCAGCCACTGCCAAGCGTCATCTGGCGTATCACAAAAAGTCGCCACTCCATCCACCATCACTTTCAAGCGTGCCGGAAACAGCAAGGAGTACTGCACCCCTTCATCGCGAAGGGCCCTCTTGACTGCTAGGAAAGAGAAGCGACTACGTTGGACCTCCTGGGAGTAATTGGGGAAGAGAGACACCGACGCGTTGTCCACCTGATATGGGCCAGCCGACCTAGCTTGCCGCAGGATGATGTCCCGATCTTTGAAATGCAGCAGGCGTGCGACCACCAGCCGGTGGGGGCGGCCCGGGGCCGGGGGCCCACTTATAATAACGTAATACACGGGTCGAGAAAATAACAGCTAAAGTAAGGTTATAGTTACTTTCAAAAAACAGAATCTACCCTGAAGTCGGCTATTATGGTTAGCTGGACAAAATATAATTGACGCCCTGACATGGAAATCACAACTCACTTCCCAAACGCAATACCTGTGGCCAAGCCCTACACCCAATTTTAGCTGCCCCATGGCTTTTAGTGCAGGAGGAGTTGGTTGCAGGGTCAACCTCCGACTTATCTATCCCTTGCTGCTTGCAACCTTTGGCAATGCACAGAAGGGAGTGGGCTTATGGCCTGGCATTTTGCAGTGCCCTGCACCTGCCAGAACCAGACTAAGAACCAAGCGCACTCCTTGCAAAAGGTTTTAAACCCACACTGCTTTCTTCCTTCCTCTAACTCTCCCTATCTCTGTCTTTCTCTGTCCCGCCCTATATGCCTGCTGTGCCTGCTGCAATTAACCAGGGAGTTGGAGAGAATGACCACGGTGGCTGTGACCTCCCAGAAAACAGCCCCTGGGATGTACCCAATAAGATAAATAGCCAGTACGGCTCTGGGGCTGCCTTCCGGCAGACTCAACCCCAGTGTGCCACAACTGATGTCTGTGCAATGAGCCATTCATTCATAGTGGGCTCTGAACGCAGGCCCTGATCAGTTCACTAGGCAGCTTAAATAGCTGGTGCATCTGTAAGCAGTGCACAGCACACTTTGGGCCATCATAGGAGTCCATGGAACCAGGCTCTGTATCAGAATTTGTGCCACAGATAAACTGTGCTTGGTGGGTTGTGGAAGTAGACCTTGGCCCTACACCAGCTCCTGGCCACTGTAGTAATTACTTTATTTGTTGATTAATAAAAATCATTACAATCAAACTTAATAGGTTAGAAACATTAATTTTGCCCAAAAATATGTATACAGCTTTACACTGAAAACTTTCGCAGCAATAATAGAGAGCAGCAATGAACAAAGTGCGTTTGTGCAAATGGTTAGAGGACAATATCGAAACACCATCATTAACATTTTTAAACGATTTGTCTTTAGTCTTAAATTTGATTAGCCAATCCTATAACAGTTTAAAATATTTAGTAAATGTGATGTAAAGTTACATGCAGAACTTTTAAGAGCAGATTTTAAAAGCAGATTTTTCATTTTCATTTCATTTTTGCATTAAAGTCATTACCGACATGTTACTGTATTACCAATCAGAATCAGTTTTGGTTAATAGTTTTTTTTCGGCAATAAAAATAAACTTTACAAATTGAGAGATCAAGCGGGGCATAGTCCCAGTGAGACAGGTAATAATGGCGTGTCAACATGTTCTCACCCCTAATTCATTAAAAATAGATCTTAACAGAGTTTTCCGCTCTTCTAGCAGTTGGGGGCATGTAGTTACAATATGTATTAAAGTTTCGTCATAGGAGCCACATAACCTATAAAGTTTAGTGGACCATTATTTTCCCCATTTAGGTATTCCGTCCTTAGTAGGATATCTCCCAAACCCCAATAACATACATTTGTTCCTTAAGAATGATTGTAAGTGGGTCACCAAGTATGTTTGAGGTTCTAATTTAATAAATGAGTTGGTAACTGACCAGGAATTATACTTTTTTCTGAGCTCATCTTTATCTAGAAGACCCGATAGTAGAGTGACTGATCGATTTATTGTTTGTTTAAAAACATCTTTGCTTCTAACTTCTTCTTCAAAGGTTGGGCACTCAAAATTATGTAAACTCTCGCTTAAAAAGGATCTCCAGCTACTAGCATGCTCATACCTCGTTATCTCCTGCCAGCACTGGTTTGCAAGGGTACCTTGTTCTGAGCGATATAATGAATATAGCATTTTTTAAAACTGTTTTTATTATTTTCATTCAAAACATCGGCACAAATCACAGTACGCTCACAAGTATGTGGTACAATTAGGATACATGACCATTGACCTTTATCAACTTTTGACCCCTCATGCAATAGGATATCAACGAGCATAACCCCGGGCAAGCTGCTCAAAACTGTCGCTCTACTCCACCCCGGGTTCATCTTCCGAACTGTCCCCTTCAGAGTGTGGTATCGGATCACAGATATTTCCCCGTTATGTATTCCATGCTGCCCATATTTTGGTCCATTTCCGGGGGCACTTACGATTTATGTAGACTGTCCTCTCCGTCAACATATAGAGGTCCATGTCACTACACCAAGTATCCAGCAAAGGTAGCTCCACCGCTCCCCCATTTCTGTGCTATATTACGTTTCGCTACTATAAGTCCTAGTGTTGCCCAAACCTGCCCACACGTTTAGGAGGCACCTGTGCAGTTCTGGCAGAAGTGATACATTCAGTGCCTGGGACATTGTTCGAAGAACTGCCCGCCAATATTCTGCAAGTGCTGGGCAGTCCCATATTGTGTGAACAAAGGAACCCTCCTCCCCACACCCTCTGAGGCAAAATGGATGCTGTGCTATCCCCATCTTGTGCAGCGTAGTTGTAGTGTGGGATGTGCGGTGTAGGATCTTTAATTGCACCAATCGGAGCCTTGCCAGTATTCCTACTTCCCTAGGTGATGACAGTGCCTCTTGCCATTCGGTTTCGTCCATGTCCCCTACATTCTCCACCCACCTATCTCTTAGGGGGATTGTCGGGTCTGGTAAATTATTAATTATTTTGCGATATGTGAAAGACGTGGCGCTTCTGGGCATGTGAACTGTCAGTAAGCGGTCTTCTAGAGGGGACGCCTCAGGGACGTCAGTGTCTTGTGGTATTGCCGCCAGCAGCGCATGGCGTATTTGTGCGTAGCGGAAAGTCTCCGTCGGACCTAGGTCATATTGTTGTCGGAGCTGATCAAACGGTAGCACACCCCCCTTGTCCCAAAGGTCTCCCACTGTTGAAATACCTATATTATCCCATTGGTCAAACCCTTTGCATTTTCTAAGCCGTCCTAGCCGCTTAGTATCCCAGAGAGTGGTGAGTTTAGTAATGACACCTTTCCATCCCATCCGAGTCTGCGCTGTGTGCCACACCATGGCTGTGTGTTTTGTGGGTCCCAGTAGTGTAGTAGCTTGTCCTTTATTGTATAAGGCTGCGAGCATATTCCCTGTGCCTAGTTGAGCCCTATCAGCCCTATATGCGGGGTCTGCCTGTGGTGCATGTATCCATTGATTTACTATCTTGAGTTGTGCCGCCCAGTAGTACAACTGGATGTTGGGGAGCGCTATCCCTCCGTCATACCAGCTACGGTGCAATTTTGTTTGTGCAATTCATGCCGGTCTATTACCCCAGAGGAGCATGGATACCTGTGCTGCTATCTGTTTGAAGTATGCTTGCGCTTCTGGATATGGAGTGTTTTCAAGGACGTACAGAAATCGGGGTAGGGCCATCATTTTGAATAAGGCAGCCCTTTCCAGCAGCGTCAAAGGAAGGGATGCCCAGTGTTTCACATCTCGTTTCAATCGTTCCAGGGGGGGGTACCAGATTTTTGGTGAAAAAACAGCTGTGTCTGTCGTAACGTGTATGCCTAAATATTTAAAGGAGTCCTGCGTGACCACCAGTGGGCAATCATCAGGGAGTTGCGGTGCGGGGCCCTTTAATACATATAAGACAGACTTAGACCAGTTGATACTGTATCCTGATATTTTCCCGAAACTATCACATGCCTCCAGTAGCACCCGTATGGAGTTCTCAGTGTCTGTAAGGTATAACAAGACATCATCCGCGTAGAGAGAGAGGCGGTCCTCCCATCCATCCATCCATCGTATGCTTTTCAGCAATGGTGCGCCTCTAATCAAAGTTGCCAGAGGCTCTAACGCCAACGCAAAGAGGAGCGGCGACAAGGGGCAACCCTGACGCGTCCCCCTCGACAACAGTATAGATAGTCTCCGATAGGTTTCCATTAGCTGTGATACGTGCCAGCGGTTTTGCGTAAAGGAGGCGGATCCATGAGTAGAACTTAGGACCGAATCCCAGATGTGGGAGGACCGCAAAAAGGTAGTTCCACTCCACCATGTCAAAATCCATTCTCGCATGCAAGGACATGAGAACTGCCGGATCTGATAGGGACGGTGCCTTAGCCAGTGCCCCGTGCAGGCGCCTGAGGTTCAGGGCAGTGTTCCTATTTGCCATAAAGCCCGATTGGTCCGGGTGGATTAAGTGTGGGAGATGTGTGATCAGTCTATTCGCCAGCAATTTAGCCAGTATTTTAGCTTCTGCATTCAATAGGGAGGTTGGGCGATAGGAAGTGCATTCAAACGGGGGTTTTCCCGGCTTAGGGATGGCTACTATCGTGGCGATTCGTTGATCAAGCGGAAGTTCACCTTTTTCTAGACTCTCGGCGTACATTTTTAGGAGGTGTGGGCTGACGGATCCCACAAGCTGTTTGTATAATTCTATTGGGATCCCGTTAGGTCCCAGCGACTTTCCTTATTGCAGTGAGTTGATTGCTACTTGTACTTAGTCCTCTGTAGGATCCACCTCCTACTCCAATGACGCTTCTGGCGTCAACTTGGGCATGTCTTTATTGATTAGGGATGCTGCGGCCTCCGCCTCCAACACCCCCGATGTCAACGTATACACCTCACGGAAATGCCCAGCCAAATCCCTCACTATGATTCAGGGGTCCGTTGTGAGCTGACCCGCCGCCGTCCGTAGCTGCACTATGCCTCTATTGCCTCTCTCTCGTCTGTCTAGCCATGCCAGTAGTTTTCCTGCCTTGTCTCCTACCTCGTATATCCGGTGTCTGCTTGCCGTCAGGGCGGTCATTGTTTCATTACGCAGGTATTCCCTATTGTGTTGTTGTTTAAGGTGTAGAGTGTGTGTCGCTTCAGGTGTGGGGTTTGACGCGTGATCTGACTCAGCGTTGTTCAGTTCTAGCTCTAGGTCCCTAAGGTCTCTTTGTTTTTCCCTTTTATGCCCTGTAATGGCTGCAATCGCTTGCCCCCTAATGACTGTCTTATAGGCTTCCCACAGCACCGACGGGGAATTAACCGATGTAGCGTTTTCGGCAAAGGAATATTTAGTGTCTGTACGGAGTTGTTTCCGAATTTTGGGGATTTGTAAGTACCCAGGGTAGATGGGGTAAAGCCTACGCCGGGATTTGTGGTGGTAGGAGATGGTCAGTACTACCAGCGAATGATCCAATACACCTCTGGGGTCAATCGTAATGTCTTCAACATTCTGTAGGTTAGATTCTAACGTCATAAAATAGTCTACGCGAGACAAACTGTTGTGTGCGCCAAAGTGGAACGTGTATTGACGTGCTGTGTGATGGGTGAGACTCCAGGTGCGTGTGTCTTGATTGGGTACCTGTCTAGGTTGGCGTCCATAGTGGCATTGAAGTCTCCTCCAATAAGTAGGTCACCCTCCGGTAGGGTAAGTCAAAATTCACTAAGTGCTGGGAGGGCTACTGCATGGAGCGCTGGGGGGACATACACCGATACCACATTGATAAGCCTGCCTTCCCATTGGCCCTGTAGTGCGGCAAATCTACCCTGGTCATCCTTCCTGGTCTGGAGCACTATAAAGGAGGAATTTGTCCGGACCAATATGCCCGTACCCCGAGAACCTGAGGAGAATTCTGAGTGTATCACCATCCTATAGCCCAACCTGTCTAGTGCCTTACATGCCGCGCCTGTGAGGTGTGTCTCTTGCAATAACGCCAGTGATGGAGCTCGACGCTTTAGAGCCCTTAGCACCAATCCCCTCTTAATTTTGTCCCCCAACCCGTGGATGTTCCAAGTCAACAGCGTGAGGGGAGGCACCCGAGCTTCAGGGGTAGTGTCCTGTGCCAGATCAGCCGGGGTGTGTGTCGTCATGGGTGTGGTGATTAGTGTACGTGAACCATTTCCTAATTGTGACCAGCAGGGAATCATTGCTGCGAGGATAGTGCGCCCTGTCGTGTGTGCCGTTACAACTTAGAACATTAAGAATCATAATTTGAACTTCCCAACCCTGTATCCCACCCTCCCGCCCTGCCTCCCTGCGTGACGGACTCAGAACCGCCCGCCACCCCAACTCAGCAGAGTGCTTTACCCCTCCTCAAACCAAAGTACTTGCTTTCTGGGGGTAAGAAGTTCAGGGGGGGTCGTAGGCCCTCCCTCCCCTCCAACACCTGTTGCCGACCAGTGTCCAAAGCTGACACGACTACAGCTGTGTCTGTACGCAGGTAGTTCTTCCATGGCTGGCCGAACCATGGTATTGTCATCCGTGGTCAGGATCGTTCATTTCTGACCGCTGTGAATTTTCCATTTCGGATCGTCGTGTGTCTTGGCTGCCAGAGGCTTCTGTTTCAGTTCTGTGGCGTTGTTCTCTAATCCGACGGCGTGGTTTGCCCGCTCGATGCCACCCCTCAAGCCATTCGTGGGTTTCTTCCGGCTGTTCGAAGAAGCACGTCTTGCCCTCCGCCACCACTCTGAACTTGGCGGGGAATAACATGGAATAGGGAAGTTCTTGAGCCCTCAACTCCTGTTTTTACTTCCAAGAAGCTTCGTCTGCGTCGTGACACTGCTACTGTGTAGTCCGGGAAAAAGGATATCGTTGAGTTCAGGAGTCGAATCGGTGGGGCTACTCTCGCAGTTTGTAAGATGGCGTCTCTGTCACAGAAGTTGAAGAGACGTGCGAGTACCGGTCTAGGGGGCGCTCCCGGCTTAGGCCTGCCGCCTGGGACTCTGTTGGCCCTTTCCACAAAGAAAACGGTTGACAGTCCTTTGGGCTGCAGCCGAATCTTTATCAGATCTTCCACAAATATGGAATATAGCATTTTTAAAAAGGCAGATTGCGTTACCAGAGATTGCCTTTTCAGACCAAATTCTAATCTGACATTAGCATATCCTATATACCTGGGGATCCTAAAAACGAATTTGAAGACTTTTATTTGTAGGTCATCAAGAATTTTAGCTTCTTTACCATGAAAAATCATTGAGCCATAAGCCAGAGATGGATTCAGCTTTGCTTTCATGACCTTCAATAGATGTTCATGATTTGGACATGACAACTTGTCCTTTCAATTTTCTAAAAGCAAATAACAAAGCTGTTGCCTTTGCTTTGAGGTTAATAAAATGCTGTCTAAAAGACATATTATCGTCAAATGTTATTCCTAGGTATTTATAACATTTTACAGATTCGATATGTAACCCATGAATGTTCCATTCTTTCTTATGTGTTTTTGTTCTACCTATAGCCATTATTTTTGTCTTTTTGGTATTGATTTTCAAACCGTTATGGGTGATATAATGATTAAAGGAATCAACTAATCTTCTTATACCTATGACAGAATGACTTAATAATATAGTATCATCAGCGTATTGTAAATATGTGATGTCTTTGCCTAAGAGGGAAGGTGAGTGAGCGTTAACTTCTTTAAAATGTATAGGAAGGTCGACCATAAAAAGATTAAAAAGGTATGGAGCAGAACACAACCTTGTTTCAGACCAGTCTTAGTTTTAAGTTGGCTGGTTGTACTTCTGCCATCTCCGACTTTGATCTGAACCCATGTGTTGGTATATAACAATTTAATCATATCAAGCAATTGGTTTGGGATGCCCCAATCCAAAAGTTTAGCCCAAAGTAGTTTTCGAGGAACAGAATCCAAGGCAGCTTTAAGATCGACAAAACAGATATATAACTTTTGCTTTCTATATTTTGCCCTTTCGCCTAATAAAGTCAGTAAGATCATGTTTGTGCTGGTTGATTCGCCTCTTAAAACGGTGTGGAAAGCTGGAATTAGATTTTTTCTTGTGGCCCAATCTTCCAAGTCTTCAAGGAGGCAGCTCGAAAAGCTTTTTACCTCCACATCACTTAGGGAGATTAGTCGGTAATTTGCAGGATTATCTTGTGGGCCACTTTTATATATCGCCTGAATTATGCTACCTTGCTATGACTCAGGGACTGATCCATATTTAATAACATCTTTAAATAAAATTGTTAAAACGTCTGGACAATGCTTAAGATTCGCTTTAAAAATTGAATTTGGAATCCCGTTAGGGCCGTGTGCTCCATTCGACCTTATCTTGCTCATTGCATTTTTAACTTGCTCTACAGGCCATGACTCATTTACTTGTGGTCCAGCTTGGACAATGTGCGGGACTTGCTCCTTAGGCCCTAACTCCTCAACTTGTAGCTCTGCTTGGTCAATATGCTGGACAGTACCGTATTTTCTGCCTTCTTCTCTGCTTGATATGTTTGTCTTCTGGCAAGCAATGTTGGTGTCAGACTGTGTAGTGTAGTTCCTATATTCCCAATAGGCTCCTCACATTGGAATAATATATCCTATAGATGTGACGTAGGACTTAAGTCGACTAGGTCTCTATCGTATATATTAGACTTAATTGTGAGTGCCAGCTAGCTCATAGGTCACTAGAAACTTTCTTGAATACACAAGAAGGGATTCGTTTCTGACAACCGCATAAACATGACAACTTTGTTTCCCCAAGAATAAAACTGATCTTCAGAGTCGTGGAAACAATAGATAGATATTTTGCTCATCAATCGTGCATGCTTCGTATCACCAGAGGTGCACAGAAATAGAGAGACGGGCGTTTAAAAAAAAACAGTCTTCTTTCTCATGCAGAAGAAATGAACTGCTACAATCGTAATACTGGCTGTAAAGTATAATGCGTACAGCAAGAAGAGTATTATGAAATAATACTGTAAAAGCATGGTATGGTTTCTAAGCCATAAAATACATACCTAAATAACAAAGACTAAAAGTACTCAACTGGTGTTTCTAAAATACGCTTACCCCGATGTACCTAACCTTAGTCTAGTACGAGGGAAGAAGCAAGTATGTGTTTAGTTTCTTTGCCAAGAATCTATCCAAGATTTCTCTTAGGATCTAATCAGCTCCGTACCTTGGTTTAGAATGAAGGAGGACTTAAGGAGAAGTAGATGGATAGACCTCTACTTGCGCGACCAAAGGCAGCCTTACGGAGAGCAATGTTCAAATACTCATGATAGCCAATAAGGGGTTCCTTTTCCATGTTCCATGTTTCCTAGAACATTAAAACATCAAAATTCCTGAGGAAGCTTATTGTGTTGGGATCCTCTATTAACGTTTTTAGACCATTTGTGCTCCATGAACAAATATTAAAGGGGTTTAAGACTACATTAGTACTCTTTGGGCATAATTCGTGCATGTCAACACTCCCTTTTGTTAGTATTTTAGGGAGCCAACTCCAGTCATCAATGAGAGCTGTATCTTTCTTTAGCTCTTCACATACACGAGTGCCTGATTTACAGCTCGTAATCTTGATCCAAGCTCCTGGCCACTGAATCAGCTGTCACCTGTGGCCATGCACCACAGGCTCTGGGCACAGTTCTCACTGTGTACAAGCCATGCCATGCCAAATTACGCTGTGAATTTGCTTTGTTTCACTATTTTCCTGGGTTTGCAACACAAATCAACGATATTGGGTTTTTTTCCCCTTCAAAAAAAGTATGCAGAGTTACCCGCAAATTTGCTTATCTGCAGTTTGCAAATGCTAGAAAAATTGTTAAAAAAAAAGCAGTCTATGTATTTGCACAATATACATGGGTATGTCTGAACAGGCAACTATTATTACGAGCATGTACCTCTGAATTGGATGCCAATGCATATCTATTTATTCTGTGTCCAACAATATTATTAAGTACAAAGTTTATATGTGCGTATGTTATATATATACATATATATGTTTAAACAAATGCTCTCGAGCTTTCGAAAGGGCACACTACGCTCTCCCCATCTCCGATGTTTTGAGCCCTGCTGTCTTTTCGCCTTCCTGCAGCTTCAATCTTTTTCACCATCGTCCGATGCGTTTCAAGGCTAGGTACGCCCCTTATTCATGGACAGGCGCAGGGGAAATGAAAAACACTTCTCACTTCATACACGTTTTATTGGTGATGAAGAAACGCCCTCAGTGGGCGTGGCATATGTTTGACTACCAGCAGCATGCTGGTGATTGTAGTCCCAGAGAAATGAGTAAGTATATCCTTAAGTAGGTTCCGTCCCCGTGCTTCATATGCCTTTTAGTAGTCCTTAAGTAGGTAGAGCTGGAGGATGACGATATTGATCTCCCTCGGGAGAGCGTGCTACATGGAAAAAGACCAGTTCCTTCTCCATAGCGTTCTCGCCCTCTAACACACGATGCTGCTTTCAGTTAGAGTCGAGATTGGTGCTCCTCTCCACGACCGAGGCGGCCGTGTAAAAATGTTTAAACAAATGCTCTCGAGCTTTCGAGAGGGCACACTACGCTCTCCCCATCTCCGATGTTTTGAGCCCTGCTGTCTTTTCGCCTTCCTGCAGCTTCAATCTTTTTCACCATCGTCCGACGCGTTTCAAGGCTAGGTACGCCCCTTATTCATGGACAGGCGCAGGGGAAATGAAAAACACTTCTCACTTCATACACGTTTTATTGGTGATGAAGAAACGCCCTCAGTGGGCGTGGCATATGTTTGACTACCAACAGCATGCTGGTGATTGTAGTCCCAGAGAAATGATTAAGTATATCCTTAAGTAGGTTCCATCCCCGTGCTTCATATGCCTTTTAGTAGTCCTTAAGTAGGTAGAGCTGGAGGATGACGATATTGATCTCCCTCGGGAGAGCGTGCTACATGGAAAAAGACCAGTTCCTTCTCCATAGCGTTCTCGCCCTCTAACTCACGATGCTGCTTTCAGTTAGAGTCGAGATTGGTGCTCCTCTCCACGACCGAGGCGGCCGTGTAAAAATGTTTAAACAAATGCTCTCGAGCTTTCGAGAGGGCACACTACGCTCTCCCCATCTCCGATGTTTTGAGCCCTGCTGTCTTTTCGCCTTCCTGCAGCTTCAATCTTTTTCACCATCGTCCGACGCGTTTCAAGGCTAGGTACGCCCCTTATTCATGGACAGGCGCAGGGGAAATGAAAAACACTTCTCACTTCATACACATTTTATTGGTGATGAAGAAACGCCCTCAGTGGGCGTGGCATATGTTTGCCTCCCAGCAGCATGCTGGTGATTGTAGTCCCATAGAAATGAGTAAGTATATCCTTAAGTAGGTTCCGTCCCCGTGCTTCATATGCCTTTTAGTAGTCCTTAAGTAGGTAGAGCTGGAGGATGACGATATTGATCTCCCTGCAGCATCGTGCGTTAGAGGGCGAGAACGCTATGGAGAAGGAACTGGTCTTTTTCCATGTAGCACGCTCTCCCGAGGGAGATCAATATCGTCATCCTCCAGCTCTACCTACTTAAGGACTACTAAAAGGCATATGAAGCACGGGGACGGAACCTACTTAGGGTTATACTTACTCATTTCTCTGGGACTACAATCACCAGCATGCTGCTGGTAGTCAAACATATGCCACGCCCACTGAGGGCGTTTCTTCATCACCAATAAAACGTGTATGAAGTGAGAAGTGTTTTTCATTTCCCCTGCGCCTGTCCATGAATAAGGGGCGTACCTAGCCTTGAAACGCGTCGGACGATGGTGAAAAAGATTGAAGCTGCAGGAAGGCGAAAAGACAGCAGGGCTCAAAACATCGGAGATGGGGAGAGCGTAGTGTGCCCTCTCGAAAGCTCGAGAGCATTTGTTTAAATATTTTTACACGGCCGCCTTGGTCGTGGAGAGGAGCACCAATCTCGACTCTAACTGAAAGCAGCATCGTGTGTTAGAGGGCGAGAACGCTATGGAGAAGGAACTGGTCTTTTTCCATGTAGCACACTCTCCCGAGGAAGATCAATATCGTCATCCTCCAGCTCTACCTACTTAAGGACTACTAAAAGGCATATGAAGCACGGGGACGGAACCTACTTAAGGATATACTTACTCATTTCTCTGGGACTACAATCACCAGCATGCTGCTGGTAGTCAAACATATGCCACGCCCACTGAGGGCGTTTCTTCATCACCAATAAAACGTGTATGAAGTGAGAAGTGTTTTTCATTTCCCCTGCGCCTGTTCATGAATAAGGGGCGTACCTAGCCTTGAAACGCGTCGGACGATGGTGAAAAAGATTGAAGCTGCAGGAAGGCGAAAAGACAGCAGGGCTCAAAACATCGGAGATGGGGAGAGCATAGTGTGCCCTCTCGAAAGCTCGAGAGCATTTGTTTAAACATATACATATATATATATATATATATATATATATATATATATATATATATATATATTACTATACGCATTCTAATTTTTATTGTAGTTATAGCAAAATAGGGGAAACATATGTAAATGTATATATCTTGCATCACATATATATGTATATATCATAATATTTAATATTAACAATATTTACATGACATGTAAGTGGAGGCATGTGTATGTATGGATTTTCTATCAAAAGACTTAAAAAGTATTAAAATAAATTTAGATATTTAAGAAATGCATGTTTCTATCTCTCTATAACTGTGTATATATGTGTGTAAATTTGTGTGAGTGTGTATATGTATATATATATATGTATATATACATATATATACACACACACACACACATATATATATATATATATATATATATATATATATATATATATATATATATATATAGATATATATATTTATATAACGGCAGGGAAACCTTCAGCACCTCCAAAATGGTGAACTGAGGAAGAACAGACCACCGGGACCTTTTCATTCAATGGCAGGTTTTATTTCTTTATTTATTCCTTATTTATTTATTCCTTTATTTATTCCTTATTTCCACAACGCGTTTCGGGCATCAAGTGCCCTTGATCACATTCTATATATATATATATCTCCTTCCTGGCATCTGTAACAGAGAAAAAGCACACTGCAGTATAGTTTGGGTGCAAAATGTAATCCATTAATCCATGCTAGTGGGTTATTTTCGTCTACGTAGATGTTTCTTCTCACAATGGGTGCATGTCCCACAATGCTCCAATTTCTAATGTTCACTTACTGACTTCATAATTTCAGCCCTCCCATTACAACTTCAAGGGAGTGATATCGCTTTCAAAAAAGAAACAAATCTGACCCTCGTTGAGCCACAATGCCGCAACTTGTATCACTTGCCTGCAAACACTGGTCTGAGTGACCAGCGCTCATCCATTTTGTAATGTCCCGACTATCAGTCAGCTGGTGTGATATTAAGTGGTGGCCGGTAGGAAATGGTGGTGGGGAGGGGGTTTAGAAAAATAAAAGAAGTCTTACCTTGTCGTCGCTGGTCACCAGCCGCAGCCTCTTCTTCATCCTCGCTGTTTCTCCTGGCTCCTGCCAGCACCCAGGCTCCCCTAAGCCAATCCTGACCCTGCTGTCACAATGCTCACCCCTTACAGAAGAAGAAAATGCTAATAAAGTAAACTTATTAATGTTGCATTATTTTCTTTTTACATTTAGTGGGGCGATGCTCTTGCACCTTAGCGGAGGAGCTTCCCCTTGTGATATTCCATTTCAGCTGCAGTCCTAGTTAAACACATTGCCACAATTGTCACTGTACTGCTTCTGAACTCTTCTATGAAAGGTGCCTCTGTCGTGAGAGTAGCCTCACACATTTAACTTCAAAACTAAACGCCAGAAGGACATTGGAGCACTCCGTGTATTTTTCAGATAGTAGGTTTATTTATTGTACTAGACTTTAACCCATTGTGGGGAGAAACATCCTCTAAAGGCGAAAAGATCCCACTGGAACAAATATTGGGATCATCTAATTTTTTTTAATATGTTATGATGGAAGCATGGTGACAAAGTGACTCATATTGTATCCACATAAAGGATCTAGCGGAAGAGACCCGACCAGTTAGGTATTACTCCCTATCTATCATGAAACTCACAAAACGTATGTATAGTCCGAAAACACAGTGCACCCATACATGGTCCTGTGTATGAGGGTGTGTATGTATGAGCTGTCAAAAGAACTCTTATCATTGGGCTTCCTCACTGTGCTTGCACCACACAATGGGTCATAAATATGGGCCTAGATGTTTGAATAATCAGCTATTGTCAATTAACCATTTCCCTTTCACACAAACGTTTTCTTGAAGGACCAAGTTATGTGATGTGTGTTGTATAAATGTTATGCATGGCTACTTGCAAAAAACATGGTTTCTGGACTGTTGTTAAAAGGTATGTTGCTTGTTTATGCTTTGCTTGCCGTGATCTAAGTACCTATAAGATCTACTTATGCTTTATGAATGTATAAAATGTACATAATGTAGGCTTAATATGGCATAACTTCCATCATCATTTCTATGGCTGTGTAGAGGCCCTTGCTTAACAAGTCAACAAACATGGACCCATCACAAATAAATGCAAAACAAACCAGCCAATTAACAATAATGCTGGTAATATGACTTACACCTATGCTTGCAACCATTTTTGACTTTCCAACTAATCGCAAAAGTCCCAGGCGAACACCAGTGATATTTTGTTATGTTAGCCTTTGTACCATTGGGTCACATACCTGAAATATGCAGATTGTCAATGCAGATAATCCACAAGCACACAGAGGGTAAATGTGCAGCTGCAGTTTCTTATCATCATTTTGAAACCGAATATTATTTTATGTTATATGTCTTCTTCTTCTTCCAAAGTGCATGATAACCCAAAAATCCTCTTGACGGTCGCTATCAGGACTATGTATAGAGCTGAATGGAAGCTCATTGGGGGAAGTTAACAGTCCTTACATCTTTGTTGAACATATTTTTCCCTGGATTGATCTCAAGGGCAGAGCGAGTGCATTCCATAATAAAGAGACAAGCGAGGAAAAGGATCCACAGCCAGTTTGTTCGGCAGGAGTGAATACATTTGTCCCTAAGAAATTCTGGTGTTATTCTCTGATAAAAGTGATTGATGACACAATACAGTCCATGTAAACAAGCCTCTTTAAAAAATTTCACAAAAACTCAAAGACACTTCCTACAGTCCTTGCATAATATATTTAGGTTTAATACATTGCTGAAGGTAATTGCAAATATTTGCATACACCCAGAACGTTTCTGCTTGATTATTTTCATCCAATTTGCAATGCTCATTCCCACAAAATTATCAACTACCAATTTCCCTGCCCCAAAGCACACTTACGACTATATATTGTGCTGATTTCTTCAATTTTCAAACATAGGTATCTGAAAATCCTGAGTCTGGGAATCAGAATATGAGATTTCTTAGAAGAGATTTCACTAATCGCAGTCGTAAATATCACTTACCTCAGCAAAAAACCTCTCCTTTAACACACCAAACAACAGAAGTATTGTACCTCTTCTATTAAACTAACAAAGGCTTTGATCCTTTCCGGGATGACTGCTGCAACATACTCTACAGAGGTGCACATAACAAGGACCTTCAACATCTTCAGAGATACACAATCAAGCAGCCAGAATCTGCCCCTATCTAAAGATATCTGACCACATAACGCTGGCACGGAAAGATTTACACTGGTTCACCATGACACAGAGAAACAAATTCAATCTCCTATGAACGTTTTTCAAATCCCAGGAGGGTGCGGATTCCAAATGCCTACTGGCTTATCCAAAACAGATTCACCAGAAATTTCAATGGAGGACGTTCAATCAGTACTCTATGAGCACACTAGGGCTGGACATCAGACATAAGCCCAGCCTATTGGCCTTCAAGAAAAAAAAAACCTACTCAGTTTAACTGGGGGAACACTCCTCCCTCTGTTTTAGTGGTCAGAGCCCCTTGGAAAACCTTCCCTATTTTTCAGAGACTGCAAGCACCCCAAAGATCTCTGTTGCTTTTTTGTCCTCTACGCCGACACTACTGGAGAAACTCTGCGAGCCAGTAAGTAACTGTTAGATTTCGGGATCTCTAGTTGGCACAGGTAGGTACTTGTGACAAATAGGGACCCTGGCCTCTAGTCAGGGTTGGGGGATACACGCTTTAGATAACCCCTGCTCACCACCTTGGTAGCTTGGCACGAGCAGACAGGCTTATCAAAGGCAATGTGTAAAGTATTTGTACCAACACTCACAGTAACACAGTGAAAACACCACAAATGGACTCCACACCAGTTTAGAAAAATAGGAGTATTTAATCTAAACTAAACAAGACCAAAACGACAAAAATCCAACATACACAGTTCAAGAATATGATTTAAAAAGAGTTCTTAGGGTTGCGTTAAAATAATCCACAGTTGCGTCATGTTTTAGCCAAAAGTACCTTTAGATGCGACAAAAGTTCCAAGTAAAAGCTGCAGCGTTGAAAAACATGTGATGCATTACTCCTGAGACCCTGGGGAGGCAATGCGACAACCCCGCTGGATGCAGCGGGCGTGTTGCAGTGACTCTGGTCTGTCTGGGGAGGGATGCGATACCTTGTGTGGATTCCGGTGCGCAGGTTTCGTAGGAAGGGTCTCGCAAAGGTATGATGCGACTATCTTCAGGACGGCGGTGATCTCAGGTGCGGCGGCGCTGCCCAGAGCAGAGTCGATCTTCTCCTCTCGCGGCCCCTCAATGCTATGGCTCTGAGACGACTCTCGCAGTGACATGATGCAGTCCGCAAGCAAGCGGTACGACGATCTCACCCAGTGACGACAGGCTCTGAGACGATACTCGCAGTGAGGGTACTTTCCCCGCACCGGAGCGATGTGTTTCGCAAGCGAAGGATGCATCGCTTCTTTCAGTGGCAACAGGCGCTGGGACGATCTTGATCTTCGCGGCGGCGGGAATTTCCACGCCTTGATGGGGATGCGCTCCGCAAGTGAGCGATGCATGAAATTTTGCAGAAAGACTTAGTTCCTTCTTGTCCAGCTTCCCAGCCAACAGGTACAACTTCCAGAGGCACCACAACTGGCCAAGCACTCTAGGAAGGACAAACCTCTCTTAATAGAGTTCAGGGGAGAAGCTGGGGGTGAAGTCCTTTTGTTCCTGGGACTTCTTAACAGGGAGCCAGCTCAACTCAGGCCCTTGGAGATCTCTTCAAGCAAGGGGACACAGCACAAAGCAAAGTCCTTCCCCTCTCCTTGGCAGCAAAGGAACTGCAGGTCACCCCACAAACACACAGCAGGACAGTCCTTCCTCTTCAGTCTTTCAGCTTTCTCCTTGGCAGAGGTTCCTTCTTGATTCCAGGATGATCTAATTTTCTGTAGTCAGGGGTCCTGTACTTATACCCCTAAAAGTCTATGTTCCCTTTGTGCAGCAGAGCTCTGAGCTCGGTCTGAACCAGTTCTGGGTGTTCCCTGAGCACTTTATTCCTGGCTTCTCCTTTCCTTTCAGAGAGAAGAGCAGGGTCGTCAGCCGCCCAGCAAGAGGTGGAGCCAGCATTGTGGAGGGAAAGCGCAGTGCAGGGCAGATATCAGACGCACCACAGGGGGTGGAGCCAGCACTGTGGGGGGGAGGCACAGTCTTATTCAGGTCCCTGGTGCAACTCATCCCACCACTCTAGATGCAGATGGAGCTATTCAGTGCAGGGATGGCCCACTCAGCCTCTGGGAGCCACCCAGCCCCTGTCACTCACAAACCAATCAGTCAATTCACAAACAGGCCAAGGCACACAGAAAGGTCCGACAAGAGAACAGCCACTTTCTAAAAGTGATGTTCTCAAACACAGGATTTAAAAACCACCTTTCCTAAAAGATGTGTTAATAAATTCTGAGTTCAGGGATACCTACTTGTTTATGTCCTATCTTGCTCCTATTGGAAGATATGCAGGTAGCCACTGTAGCCAGCATTCCCCAGGATAACCTATGGGTAAGATAGCCTTACAATAGTGAAAAACGAAAATGGCTGTAATTCACTACCAGAGCATGTCACCTGCACTAGTACATGCTCTACCTTTCACATACACTGCACCCTGCCCAAGGGGGTACCTTGGGCCTTTCATAGGGGTGACCAATGTGCACAGAAAGGGAAGGGTTAGTCCTGGTCAGTGGGGACATTGACTAGGTGGACATGGCAGTTCACAGACTGCACACAGGCACTGCAGTGGCATGCCTGAGACACCATTTTAGGGCTACTCATGTGGGTGGCACAATCAGTGCTGCAGGCCCACTAGTAGCATTTGTATCACCAGCCCTGGCACACTCAGTGCACTTTACTAGGGACTTCTTGGTGATACAAATATGCCAATCATGGATAACCAATTACAATACCAATTTACACAAAGAGCATATGCACCTTAGCACTGATCAGCAGTGGTAAAGTGCCCAGAGTCCTATTCCCAACAACCATGGGTCAGGGAAAATAAGAGAGGGAGAAGCAAAATGTTTTGGGATAATCCTGCAAAAAGGGCCATTTTCAACAGTAACAGAACATGTGCATTTGTAAAGTGTACCTTCACCACTATGGGTCTCTTGGCGCTAGATAACAGATGTATGTTGTTACCCAACTCAATGGTACTCATTTTAGCGAACTCAGATGGATGAAAGTCTGAGTGGACCTACCGGGATTTGAACCTGTGACCATTATAAATATTGCAGTGAGTGTGGTTTCCAGGTGACCAGACAGGAGGAGGCATCGCCATCGTCCACAAGAACACCATCTGCATCACGACCAACTCCGACGACACCCTCACAACCGCCGAACTCCTTCATTTCCAGATACAAACCGACCCGAAGACCACACTCAGAGGCACCCTCATCTACAGACCCCCAGGACCACGCACACAATTCAGCGAAGACATCGCTGACTTCATCAGCCCACACGCCCTCCCCTCCGCTGACTACATCCTCCTAGGGGACCTCAACTTCCACCTGGAGAACAACAACGACAACAACATCACCACCCTGCTGGACAACCTCGCCAACCTCGGACTCAAGCAACTGGTGAACACCCCCACCCACTACGCCGACCACACGCTTGACCCAGTCTTCTCCTCCAGCAAGTACATCTCCTTCAGCCACTCCACTGGACTCCACTGGACAGACCACAGCTGCGTCCACTTCAGCTTCAGAAGGACCACGACTCACCACCACCCGCAACAAGTTCCCCGCAGGAGCTGGAACAAGATCACCACCGACCAGCTCACCACATCACTGAACCAGAACCCTCCAGCCAGATCAACGAACCCCAACCAAGCAGCCAACAATCTCACACAGTGCATCACCAACTGCGCTGACGACCTCGCACCCCTGAAAAACCATCCTAGCAGGCCCGGAAGCAAGAAAGCCTCCTGGTTCAACGATGACCTCAAGAACTCCAAGAAGAACTGCCGTACCCTCGAGAAAGCCTTGCGAAAAAACCCGACTACAGACAACATGACTGCCCTCAAGCAAGCCACCCACAAACACCACCAGCTGATCCACACCATCAAGAAGTCAGCATTCAAGGACCGACTAGACAACAACGCACACAACAGCAAGGAACTCTTCAGCATCGTCAAAGAGCTCTCCAACCCCAGCGCCGGAAACAACGACATCACTCCCTCACAAGACCTCTGCGACTCACTCGCCTCGTTCTTCCACAGCAAGATCGCAGACATACACAACAGCTTCGACGAACAGACCACGCACCCAACCACAGAACCAAGGACCCCCACCACCACCCTCCGCGCCTGGACCCCGGTCAGCACCGAAGACACCATCCACATGATGAACACCATCCACTCCGGATCGCCAACCGACCCATGCCCCCACCACGTCTTCAACAAGGCCGACTCCGTCATCGCACCCCAACTCCAGGACATCATCAACTGCTCCTTCAACACCGCCACCTTCCCGGAGAGCTGGAAGCATGCCGAACTCAGCGCCCTCCTGAAGAAACCATCAGCAGACCCCACCGACCCCAAGAACTACCGCCCCATCTCGCTCCTCCCGTTTCCTGCCAAAGTCATTGAGAAGACCGTCAACAGACAGCTTGCCGCCTTCCTCGAGACGAACGGTTCCCTCGACCACTCGCAGTCCGGCTTCCAAGCCAACCACAGCACCGAGACCGCCCTCACCGCAGCCACTGACGACATCCGAGCCCTGCTCGACAACGGGGAAACAGCGGCCCTCATCCTCCTGGACCTTTCCGCAGCGTTCGACACTGTCTGCCACCGCACCCTAGTGCAACGCCTCAGCAACATCAGAATCCAAGAGAAGGCACTGGAGTGGATCATCTCGTTCCTCGCCGGAAGAACCCAGAGAGTCCGCCTCCCCCGTTCAGATCCAAGGCCACCGAAGTCATCTGCGGCGTACCACAAGGATCATCGCTCAGCCCCACCCTCTTCAACGTCTACATGAGCCCCCTCATGGCCATCGCACGCCAACACAACCTCAACATCATCTCCTTCGCCGACGACACCCAGCTGATCCTCTCCCTCACCAATGACACCCCCACGGCCAGAACCAACCTACACGAAGAGATGAAAGACGTAGCCGAGTGGATGAAGAACAGCCGCCTGAAACTGAACTCAGACAAAACGGAAGTCCTCATCCTGGGATCATCACCCTCTGCCTGGGATGACTCCTGGTGGCCCCCTGCCCTGGGCAGCGCACCCAAACCAACGGACCACGCACGCAACCTGGGCTTCATCCTGGACTCCTCCCTCTCGATGACCAGGCAAGTCAACGCCGTCTCATCATCGTGTTTCAACATCCTACGCATGCTCAGAAAGATCTTCCGTTGGATCCCCACCGAAACCAGGAAGACGGTCACCCAGGCACTCGTCACCAGCCGACTGGACTACGGAAACACCCTTTACACCGGAACCACAGCCAAACTGCAGAAAAAACTCCAACACATCCATAACGCCTCCGCACGACTCATCCTGGACATTCCCCAACACAGCCACATCTCCGGACACCTGAGAGACCTGCACTGGCTCCCCGTCAACAAGAGAATCACGTTCCGTCTCCTCACCCATGCACACAAGGCCCTCCACGACCTCGGCCCCAGGTACCTCAACAACCGCCTGACCTTCTACACTCCCACCAGCCAGCTACGATCGACCAGCCACGCCCTCGCCGCCGTTCCACGCATTCGAAGAGCCACCATGGGAGGAAGATCCTTCTCCTACCTGGCAGCCAAGACCTGGAACTCCCTCCCCATCCACCTCCGTCTTACCCAAGACCACCTCTCCTTCAGGAAGCAACTCAAGACCTGGCTTTTCGAGCAGTAGCGGACCCCTCTCCCCCAAGCGCCTTGAGACCCTCCGGGTGAGTAGCGCGCTATACAAATTTCTTGATTGATTGATTGATTGACTGGGAGGGCCAGGGCCCACCTCCGGGCCTGGGAGGAGGTAAGGCAGTGTTGAGTCATTTGACTCCACGCCTGGCGAGATGGACTTCCAGACTTGCCCCTGCCGATGGGAGTTCCAGTACTTGTGGGGTTGATGCGGTCTGGGGAGCTGAGGAGGCATCGGCATTGGAGAAACAAGGTGTTGAATTTCCCGCGTATCGTTTCCAACCACCCCCGCATTTTTACACAAAGTACTCTGGGACTTGTAGTAATGACGCACTAGGCATCCTTTATTTTGAACATGCAGTAGCACGAACTTTTGTCAGGGGGGCGGAGCTAATTCACACACCTATCAGGATGGGGCAGGATATTTAAATCCATGATGGCGCTCTCATTCTGTTAACACCACTGGCGCTAAGGAAGGCTAAAGAAGATGCCGAAATGCATTCGCTGAGCAGTTGGTGTAATTTCTAATAAAGAGGCCTCCACTGTTTCCCCTGCTGTGGCCTCTTCTCTTTCTATGGAGGAGTTGGGCTGCATATTTCCAGTGCGAGTGCCAGAGTCACGCTTAAAGAGGCCCCTGCATCGCAAGTTGGCCCTGGTCACGCTGGCTTCTGCTTCGTTGCAGTGTGTGTAGTTACCAGATGACTGGGAGGGCCAGGGCCAACCTCCGGGCCTGGGAGGAGATAAGGCAGTGTTGGAGTCATTTGACTCCACGCCGGGCTAGATGGACTTCCAGACTTGCGTTTGCTGATGGGAGTTCCAGGACTCGTGGGGTTGATGCGGTCTGGGGAGTTGAGGAGGCATCGGCGTTGGAGAAACAAGGTGTTGAATTTCCCGCATATCGTTTCCAACCACCCCCGCATTTTTACCACAAAGTACTCTGGGACTTGTAGTTTTGACGCACTAGGCATCCTACATTTTGAACATGCAGTAGCACGAACTTTCGTCGGAGCGGAGCTAATTTACACACCTATCAGGATGGGGCAGGATATTTAAATCCATGATGGCGCCCTCATTCTGTTAACACCACTGGCGCTGAGGAAGGCTAAAGAAGATCCCAAAATGCATTCGCCGAGAAGTTGGTGTAATTTCTAATAAAGAGGCCTCCACTGTCTCCCCTGCTGTGGCCTCTTCTCTTTCTTTGGAGGAGTTTGTCGGCATATTTCCAGCGTGAGTGCCAGAGTCGCGCTTAAAGAGACCCCCACATCGCAAGTTGGCCCTGGTCACGCTGGCTTCTGCTTTGTTGCAGTGTGTGTGGTTTCCAGGTGACTGGGAGGGCCAGGGCCCACCTCTGTGGAAACTAACTGGGGGGCACTACCAACCAGAATATAAGATCCTTAATTATTGCCCGGCGGTGTCGCCTCTTGAACCCACAAAGAAGTTAAACTATTGAAGAGGCAGGCGCTGGAGACTGGAAGGCAGGAAACAAGGTTTTTATTCGCTCCGGAGGAGAACACAACGAAAACGGACAGAAGGTATCGTTCTGAGGTGCTCTAACTGTATTCCTGAGGCCTGGCCTCTTATACACACATTTATGACTTTATTGTAGATTACACATACATGTTAAAGCTTTGATGTACGGAAAAGACATTCTCGGAACTCCCCTTTGGGCCCGTTCCCACACACATTTACAGTTGAAGTCCCCACCCTAGTCACAACAGGTGATGAGCATCGCGCAGCTGGATAATCCGCCGATTCACGGAATGTGGGGGGTTTGATCGGATCTCATGGGGTGGGGGCTTTGATCAACCCGGGGATTCTTTGATGGGGAAGCTTTCTATTGTACGAGGAGGGGCAAGGATGGTATCGGCAGAGCTGGGTGTCGGCTTGGGAACGGGGAGGACAAAACGGGCACACGGGGAAAAAGGTTTTGCATCTAAGGGCCGGAGATCATGAAAGGAAAGCAGGGAGGTGTCGCGCTGGGAACAGGATGAGGGCCTGGGGCAGAGCAGCGCCGAAGAGGGGTTTATGACTCAAGGCAGGTGCAAGCAGGGGGTGGATAGCGTGCAGGCTTAGTGAAGGCGAAGGGCTATGTCAGGGGCCAGCGGCATGCAAAAGGGTTCGTTCTGATCGGGGCATCTTAGAAAATGGCGGGCGCGCACGACAAAAGTGTGGCATCAGGGGAAGAGGCAAGATGGCGCAGATAATGTTCACCAAAACGTACTAATTTTCAACAGTCCTCCCTTTAACATATTCAAGACATCTTGCTGGTTCATTTTCTACTCGGTTCTATTGTGGTGGGCATGAGAAGGAAAATGGTAGGAACCCTAGATAAAAAGAGTTGTAAACGATACATTTTAACTTTTCTAGTTTTCAGGAGGCGGGCCTATTTGATAAACTTTGATAAACTTGTTCAGCAGGAAAGTCATAGGAATGTAATACAAAAACGGCGAGCAGCAAGTACATATCATAACGTGAACTGGCAGGTTAATACATATTTCAGATTCGGATTGGAGCAGGATCAATACAATGGCGGCTGGGAGAGAAATGAGGCATAAAAAAACGGTGATTGAGGATGTCAAATGTTCGAAGTTTTACGAGTTCTCATTGTTCTTTGTGGTCTTTCGTTGGCGCTGTTGAGCACCGGCGGTGGAGCTACAAGTCCAGCTCTGTTCTAAGTTCTGCGTTGCAGGGCACGACCCTTTCCTCGCGTTTCTGGTCGGAAAGGTCCTTTTCGCCCTGTGTCCTTTGAGGTGATTGTCAGAAAGTTCGGATGGAAGAAGAGCGTACAAAACAGTCCATAGGGTAGGTCAGAGGGGAAGGGGGATGGAGCAAGGCCAAATTAGGAACAAACTAGGGGAACGAGAGACTTCAAATAGGCGGGCGTGTGACCGAATTCAGAGAGCGGGGACTTGTCGACAGGCATTGGACATCGAGCAGGGGCATCAGGTCGACCCTTTCTTCTCATGTTGTCGAAAACAGTGCCTCGTCCTGCAGCTCTTTTCAGTCGTGGTCTCGCCTTGGCTAATGTCGCAGGTGTTCCTTAGTCTGCAGTCGGGCCTCGTGCTCCCACATCCGGTCCTTTTCTCCTCCAACAGCGGTACCCTTAAACAAGTTTGAAAAGACAGTCTTTAGAACATTTGCAGATGAAGATAATCAAAAAGTCTATTTCTCTCCCAGCTCCAGGCAAAGAATGAAAAATGCCCGTTATTTTAGTGTTCACAACTGGCATATGAATGACCGGTGACGGGTTCTGTTGGATTTACTATGACTTTCCTTCATAATTATTTATTACAGGCATGGCGGTTCATCTGATGGTAACCCACCCTTGTGAGACAAATCTGGCGAAGATATGCCGTTCTCTAGAGTTTTACATTTACAAAAGGGTGCAGTGAGTCGTCAACATGGTACTACACAGGTATTTTGCTGAGAGACGAACATGGCTAAACATTTCCTTTCTATCGGTGCATCCTGTTTTGCAACTACTGCGGGGTTCATTTCGATGATTTCTTTACCTTGAACTAGTCTGTTAACCTTGTAAAACATCATTCTGGGTCCTACGTAACCTTTTACAGCCCGATTACTTAATTAGGAAGGACAGGGGTTTTATGGGAAACAACCAGGGACATATACAGGGGAGGTAACGGGGGTGGTCATTTTTCCGGTTTGGGTATTGCGACAATTCGGGGAGGGGAGGGTCGCGTATTCTGAGGTCCTTGTCTTATACTATAGGAGCCGTTGACATGTAGTTCCCTTATTTTCGGGTCAGATTAGGGAACCTCTGTCGTTTTACCTGTCCTTTCCCTTACGGCCCAACCTGGGTTCATTGACTTCTAGCGGAAAAGGAGAGGTAATGACGCGGTCTCAGGGTGATTGTATTAAAGACAAGTTTTTGTGCAAATACTGACGGTATTTGAAGCCAATTAGGTGGGGTGCTAGGGGTGGCAGTCTGCCAATTTCGGGGCTAACCACTCGGAAGAGTGGGAGTGCAAAAATAGAGGGAGAGAGAGAGAGAGAGAGTGCAACGGCAGGCTAAATAGTACACGTGCAACAGAGAGGGTGGCAGTGTATTCAAGAAAGGCTATTTAGTGCATTACACAGTAAAGGGCATTCACGAGTCTGCGTTAGAATCTTGTAATCATGCAGTTTGAGCATTAGACAGGGTAGAGGGGACGTGCCTTGAGAAAAAGGAAAGAAGAAAGGAGGTACCATGTTGTCGCACTTTCTCGCATTCTCGGTCCTTCGACCAGTTGGGCCAACGCCTCAGTCACACATACACACATTCCCTCATAGTTTCGCATCATACGTGACATGGGTTCATTCGTCCGGTCTGGTTTAAGGGTGATCACTTTTTATCAGGTTGTGCTAATTTTTCGGGTTTGTTCGGTACGTGAGTAATCTGCAGGCGTGCTTAGACACCACCTTGCGGCGCTAGTCCGCTTCGTGTATTAGACGTGGCAAGGCTTCAGATCTTCGCCACACCTCGGCTGTAATCTCTGATGTAACCTGCAGAAGGAGGAAAAAAAGGGGGGGGGTGGGGGAGACAGCATTCGCGCGCATTCAAATACATGGATTCATAAGTCCTTTACTTACCTCTTACTCGTCTTTCCTCCTTGGGGCAGGGTCCCCGGGGATATGGTTTCTGGAGTCGGGGGGGGGGTAGTGTGTTCATGTAGGGCGTGTGCGGGGAAACATAAAAAGGAAACCAGAGGTGCCTAGTGCGAGGTATCTAGTCAAAGGATGTATCTCACTATCGGGGTCCTTAAACCTCTTTCAACGCTGTGGCGTTCTAAGGTTCTTCGGTTCTTGGGTCCCTGCTACTTTGGAACGTTGTACTTTATAATATTTACATTATTTCATTTCACCCTCCTTTTACATTCCCTCATTTACACCATTCGTTTTACCCATCCTTGGAAGTCAAGGTCTTCCTCTACGCGAGAGTTCATGAGTCAGACGCGTACCTTGAAGGCGGAGTGTCGTGTTGTCGATCCGATCCGTCCTCCAGGGCTGGGCAACCATCTTCTTTTAACCTTAAAGAGAGAGCAGAGTAGGGTGCACAGAAAAGAACTTTCCCACCCATCCCATATTTTTTTAAAATAAAGCATGCAATACCCGTCCATAGTTTCAAAGACTTTATTTTGCAAAATCATTTCAGCATATGGATTATGAGGGTGCGGTCGTATTTGGCCGGTCGTGGCAATGGCTAAAGTGCGTACAGTGGGGGGTGTCGTTTGCAGCAATAAAAACATCGGAAAGTTTTACTCATTCATTTGTAAGAGACTAAAACGTCTATTAATTGGCTGGGGGTTCGGGGGCATATATTTTCATAATTTAGAAGCATAATCATAACAGTTGTAATCAGATTTCCTATATGCATACCGTACGTGTGCGTCGTAAATGGGGTTTACATCAGTTATAAAAATATAATACATTGTACATTCGTAATCAACATTTGTAACGGGGATCTTTTCATACTGTTCGTCGAGTAAGTTCTCCTTGTCTTTTCTAGCCAAGTGTACAAAGGATCATATAAAATCTCAGAACATCAAGTTTATATTAGTGCGAAGGAACACCACGAGGTGTTCGTAAGTTCCGATTGATACCAGCGCCATTTTGGGCGGGGCCGGCTCAGTCCGGAAGCAGCATCAGGGGGAAATGTTTCCATTACTGGCAGTTTGGACCAGAGTCCCTTTCGGTAGTTCTAGAATTCACGCTAACAGAAGGTGTGGCAATGTCATGTTTGTTTCGTTGGCGATCAAGGCAGCCGTCCCTTACCGGAAACCTGCAAAGGCCGAAGGTTCCGCCGGGGACCCTTGTAGGATCTTCAAGGCTGCGGAGATGCTGTCGGAGATGGGGGCTCGTGCTCCAGAGGGCAAAGGTTCGAGTTATATTGCTGGTCAAAGTTACTCTAGTGGCCGGGGCCCACCTTCCAGCGGACCCAGACGCCATTTTGAGGCCCTACCGGGGCCACTCTCGTCGAGTTTGCAAGAGTGGAAGAGACCCTTCGGAGTGAAAGGAAGAGGTCCCTGTTTTGTGAAAGCGGGACGTTCGGCTGGGGTGCGGCTGTGATGCCCCCACCTGGGGGCAAGGGAGACTCGTTCGCCTCGTCTCCTTCTCCCGGTGTACTCCATGCCGCTTCTTTTCATCGCCCCGCATGAAGGCCTCTCCACATCCGGTGTTCCCCAAGTGCCACCATGGTACGTTCGGTGCTGCGCAAGTACTGGGGTGCCACCATTGTACGTTCGGTGCTGTGGAAGTATTGGCACCATCGCCTGACTGGGGGTGTTCGGCGTCGGGCTGGGGGCTGGGAAACCTCCTATCGGTGGAGGTGGGAGAGGCTCGTCCGCGTCGCCTCTCCCTCCCAGCCCAACTTGGACAAATTGTTGTGGAGGTACGTGCAGGACATCCCGCCGTCCAGGACTGCTGCGGCTGTGACGGAAGAGAAAAGGAAGAGGTGCCTCGTTCTCCTCTGGACATGTGGCGGGACTACCTTAGTCTTTCCAGGCCCGTTGCGGCCGGCCAAGGAGACATGTGGCGGGACTACCTGCAAATGCCCAGGCTGTGGGCTCCTGCCTCTCCTCCGGCTCCCCCATACGTTAAGATTTCCTGACCAAGAGTTGGCGGCCGGGCTCGCCTTATATGGGTTGCCGTTGGTTGGGCGTAGCCGTAACCCTGCCCTACTTTGGAAGGTTCCAGAATGGGGGGGGGGCGAATGTTCTGTTTGACTTTCATTTTCTACAGTTTATCGTTATTATTCCTTGTTTGTTGTGTTAAATTAAAAGTTCAAGTTCATTAATGGTCTACGGATTTTGTTTTACCATTTCTTTCTTTCCAGGTTGCTTTTATGCTAAGTTTCTGCTAACAGAGGTCGAGTAGCACGGAAACACGTGTAGAGGGATGACGCAGATTTGTACATTACATACACACAAACTCAGACGGGGGACAGTACAAGTACGACATACAAAGACCCAAGACAAATATAAAAACAGTTATTGGTCATAATTATCTCTTTCCGTCTGTGAATTTTAAACGAGGCTGGGTTCCCGTCTTGACATTGCCCGACCTAGGAGAACTTGAGCATGCCGCTGAGATTTTCCTGGCGAAATCTGTGCCATCGGGCATAATCAAACGTGGTAGTTCTGTCTGGTCTGTCTATGTAAGTCGGGTTCTTCTTTGTCTCGCGCCTTTTCTCGTACTGTCGGTCTGTCGTTCTTGTCGGCCCTTTGCCTTTACTCACGCTCAGTAGAGTCGGGCATTGGGCTTTCCAGTGTCCGACATACCTACAAAAAGCGCATTGGTCTGACCCTAAGTCTGGTCGTCCTTTGCATAGTGTCGGGGGATAAGTTGTGGGTAGCGGTGTCCTGGGGTTGTCCTGTCGGTATATTTCTCTACTTGGTTTGTCCTCGTCTTTTCTCTGTCGTTTCGTAGCCTCTCTGCGCCACATACCGAGACTGTCGAGCATAATTGGCGTTGTCTTATTATTTCGAAGGGCTATTTCTAACGTTTCTATTTTATCAAGGTCAAAGGATCCTGCCAGTGGCCACTGTTTGTCTTGACTCTCTTCGGTATACCTGTGCCATAATTTATTATAAGCTATGGTGACTAACCCATAGTTTATGAACATGTCCTTATTAGGGGTGCCTTCTAGTGGAGCTATATGGTCCACCTCTAACACCCGGTCCGGGCTAAACAGGCTATTTATCAGTGGGGAGAAGACAGACATGACGGCTCGTAACGAGGGACTAAAAAAAGTCAGCACTGCCTATCTTATCACTAGGTGCAAAGACTAGACAGAATATTTCTATTCTACGTTGTTTGCAGGCAGTGAATACCTCATGGACCAAAAAACCAAAAGACCAATAAATAACAATGGGGAGAATGAGTAGGTCCGCAAAGATCTGCGTTACCTACCCTTTTCACTATCTGCAAAAAGGGTGGTCACTTCCCTGTTTGCAGACAGGGAATCTCCAGGAAACAATATTTTGCGAACAACAGTTCAATTTCAAGTGATTATTGGGTGGGGGAAAAAATAAGCACGGCTGCTGCCCTACCTATCCTCCACTGTTTGCAAAGAGAGAGCCCGTTGTTTCTCCGTTTGCAGACAGTGAATCCCTCATAGATCAAGATAACAAAAGACCGATAAATAACAATGGGGAGAATGAGTTGGTCCGCAAAGATTTGCGTTACCTACCCTTTTCACTATCTGCAAAGAGGGTGGTCTCTTCCCTGTTTGCAGACAGGGAATCTCCAGGAAACAATAGTTTGTGAACAACAGTTCAGTTTCAAGTGATTATTGAGTGGGGGAGAAAATAGGCACGCCTCTGGCCTACCTATCCTCCACTGCTTGCAAAGAGAGAGACCGTTGCTTCTCCGTTTGCAGACAGTGAATCTCCAAATCAACAAAAAGAGCAATACTAGTATTTTTAAACAAACAGGCAATCAAACAATTATTTCGTGACTTGTCGTGGTTACACGACCTTACCCGGACCGCATGGACAGTTTCCTGTCTTCCGAATCCAGCGCCCGATCGTCCTCTCTTCTCCGTTATCCTCGCGGCACTCCTGATGGTTCCCAGTCAGGACCGTAGATCACTCGAGAGAGGTCTGTTCGGAACCAGTGAAGTTCGGATGATCGGCTGTCAGACGAGGGTCTATCGGACAGACGCGTTCCCGATCGTTGCAGTCGTTCACTTTGTCGTCAGGACCTCTCCCACTGGATCCATGGGTCGCTGATGGGCCCCACGCTTGGGACGCCAATTGTGGAAACTAACTGGGGGGCACTACCAACCAGAATATAAGATCCTTAATTATTGCCCGGCGGTGTCGCCTCTTGAACCCACAAAGAAGTTAAACTATTGAAGAGGCAGGCGCTGGAGACTGGAAGGCAGGAAACAAGGTTTTTATTCGCTCCGGAGGAGAACACAACGAAAACGGACAGAAGGTATCGTTCTGAGGTGCTCTAACTGTATTCCTGAGGCCTGGCCTCTTATACACACATTTATGACTTTATTGTAGATTACACATACATGTTAAAGCTTTGATGTACGGAAAAGACATTCTCGGAACTCCCCTTTGGGCCCGTTCCCACACACATTTACAGTTGAAGTCCCCACCCTAGTCACAACAGGTGATGAGCATCGCGCAGCTGGATAATCCGCCGATTCACGGAATGTGGGGGGTTTGATCGGATCTCATGGGGTGGGGGCTTTGATCAACCCGGGGATTCTTTGATGGGGGAAGCTTTCTATTGTACGGGGAGGGGCAAGGATGGTATCGGCAGAGCTGGGTGTCGGCTTGGGAACGGGGAGGACAAAACGGGCACACGGGGAAAAAGGTTTTGCATCTAAGGGCCGGAGATCATGAAAGGAAAGCAGGGAGGTGTCGCGCTGGGAACAGGATGAGGGCCTGGGGCAGAGCAGCGCCGAAGAGGGGTTTATGACTCAAGGCAGGTGCAAGCAGGGGGTGGATAGCGTGCAGGCTTAGTGAAGGCGAAGGGCTATGTCAGGGGCCAGCGGCATGCAAAAGGGTTCGTTCTGATCGGGGCATCTTAGAAAATGGCGGGCGCGCACGACAAAAGTGTGGCATCAGGGGAAGAGGCAAGATGGCGCAGATAATGTTCACCAAAACGTACTAATTTTCAACACCTCCGGGCCTGGGAGGAGATAAGGCAGCGTTGGAGTCATTTGACTCCACGCCGGGCGAGATGGACTTCCAGACTTGCCCCTGCTGATGGGAGTTCCAGGACTCGTGGGGTTGATTCGGTCGGGGGAGCTGAGGAGGCATCGGCGTTGGAGAAACAAGGTGTTGGATTTCCCGTGTATCATTTCCAACCACCCCCGCATTTTTACCACAAAGTACTCTGGGACTTGTAGTATTGACACACTAGGCGTCCTACATTTTGAACATGCAGTAGCATGAACTTTCGTCAGGGGGTGGAGCTAATTCAAACACATATCAGTATGGGGCAGGATATTTAAATCCATGATGGCGCCCTCATTCTGTTAACACCACTGGCACTGAGGAAGGCTAAAGAATATGCCAAAATGCATTCGCCGAAATGTTGGTGTAATTTCTAATAAAGAGGCCTCCACTGTCTCCCCTGCTGTGGCCTCTTCTTGTTCTTTGGAGGAGTTTGTCTATATATATATACAGACCCTCCAGGATTTCGCGAATTGCCGCGAGATCAGCACTTTTGTAAAAATGCCACGATTTTTGCAAAAGTGCAGCGATAATGGAGAGATGAGGAAACAAACGGAAACGGCACTAGACTAGTGCATTTTAGTTTGAGTCCTCATTCCTTCAATGCTGTAGTACCCTTGCCAATAGCAAAAAACACAGTTGATGGACAGAATGTAGAACAATGTCATACATTCACCCCAGTACTAGGATCTGGGCCTAAATCCATCGTTTTTTTGCACTACACACCACCCTGGGTTAGATACTGGCTATATGCAAATCAGCTCCGACCCTGTGCCTCATGGGAACAGTCCAGTCCGAACTACCAAGCCATGTCTTTCCCAGACCGGAATCAAGCATCCAAGGACCGGTTTCTGGCTATCAGCCTTCATCAGCCTGGATAGCTTGACTCCAGTGGTGTGGAGAGCCTGGGACTCACGTCTGAGCATACCCAGCCCACTCGGGCTGAAAATTGCAAAAAACACAGTTGATGGACAGAATGTAGAACAATGTCATACAATCACCCCAGTACAAGGATCTGGGCCTAAATCCATCGTTTTTTTGCACTCCACACCACCCTGGGTTAGATATTGGCTATATGCAAATCAGCTCTGACCCTGTGCCTCATGGGAACAGTCCAGTCCGAACTACCAAGCCATGTCTTTCCCAGACCGGAATCAAGCATCCAAGAACCGGTTTCTGGCTATCAGCCTTCATCAGCCTGGATAGCTTGACTCCAGTGGTGTGGAGAGCCTGGGGCTCACGTCTGACATACCCAGCCCACTCGGGGTGAAAATTGAAAAAACACAGTGGATGGACAGAATGTAGAACAATGTCATACATTCACCCCAGTACAAGGATCTGGGCCTAAATCCATCGTTTTTTTGCACTCCACACCACCCTGGGTTAGATACTGGCTATATGCAAATCAGCTCTGACCCTGTGCCTCATCACACCACCCACGTACCCTTGCCAATAACCTCCCCCCAAACCCTCCTTGTTAACAAAACTGCGCCACCTATCTGTAAGCTAAGGCAAATGATGAATTGTGCATGGAAGCGCGCACGGATTCCTGCACGTACCAGCATAGTAGTAGGATGTCCCGTGATGAGGACCAGAAGGGATGGTAAGGCTCTAGGAAGTCCTGTTTGTTGTATTCAAGTTCTTTGACCTGCGGGAAAGTGACAGGTGGCCCCGGATCAATTCAGCATGCTTTTATAGGGTGATGCTGTAATCTGGATGTTTACCTCAAACTTGTACCTAACACGAGGTCTGGATGTCTTCCTACAACCACAAGGTATTTGAAGATGGTCCATCCTTGATGCTAGCGCTCATTCATCCTGAGTTGGGCGAGGTGTTGCTGAAGTGCAACACTTCCATCAGCTAGCCTCGACATTCCATCTAGCAATGCTCCACCTCATCAAAACCCCATGTTAGAGCCCATGGGATGCAGAATTCTCCCATGTCTCTTTCACCAAAAGTAAAACTTCTTTCTCTAGTATGCTCACACATGGCAGGATCAGTCTCAGACTGGTTTTGGGGACTCAAGAGTCTTGTCCACCTGCCTGTACGCAAGCACCACTCGGTTGAGTTCTTTGACCAGTTGTTTCACTGACTTGTACAATGACCTGGTGCACAACAACTCCCCTTGGACTCTTTAAACCGGACACTGGTGTTGGTGTTTTTGGGTCTCCTGCGTGCAATGGTGACTTGATGCTTGCCCAGGCCGGGGCGGTCTTTCGTGGTCAGGATTTGCAGTTGTGCTGCATGAGTCTGTGCTCCACACATGTTGATTTAAGCACTCATCTCAAGGGTTCTTAATTTTCTACATTTTTCTGAAATATTTCAATGACATTTTAAGGTAGGTAAATTAACTTCTCCTTGTATATTAATTTGTTTCAGATTCCTTTAAAGGACAACTGAATCAATGAGTGAAACATAATTAAGGCTCTGGATTTATTTTTGGTGGCAAAATATCAGATATTCAAAATTGTGGGGTAGGTCTTGAGCACACCATCAAAGACACCACTGATTTCCTGAATCAGCTCAACAACTTGAACCTCGAGAACAGTCAACATTGGATCCTGTGCACGATTGACGTGACTTCTTTGTACACGTCGATACCCCTTAAAGAAGGTATTGAAGCAACTGAATGGGCACTATTGCAGATGGAAAATATTGGCGCCAATCAAATTCTGTTACTAGAGCTCTTGACATTCTGCCTGCAACACAGCTACTTTAAATACAAAGATGACTTCTTTCTACAAATAAGTGGGACCAGCATGGGTTTTGGAGGAGCGCCGACCTACGCGAATATCTTTATGGTGCAATTTGAGGAACTGTATATTCTCTCAGACAAGAAATGGTCGGATCATCTGATCCTATATAAACGCTTCATTGACGACATTGTTCTAATCTGGGATGACTCTTGTGAGAACTTAGAGCAAAACATAAAGGAACTCAATGAAAAAAATGCGAGAATCCAGTTTACACATTCAATCAGTTCTACAGAAATAACATTTCTGGATGTAAAAATCACAAAGAAAGAAGAAACATTCACTACCAAAACCTATGTGAAACCAACTGACAGAAACAACACCTTATCATATCAAAGCTTTCACTCCCCGAAACTTATTGAAAACTTGCCGTTCTCTCAAATGATACGGAGTAAAAGAATTTGCTCGACCCCAGAAGCTCATGAGGAGGACATGCAAAGACTAAAGAAAAGATTCATGGAACGTGGTTATCCCACCACCTGTATAGCAAAAGCAGAAACACGAATTAAGGCGATCAATCGTGAAAATTTGTTGATAAGCAAAAACAAAACCACCAACACCAACCGCAGCGTGTTTGTATCAAAGTTTTCAACACGAGCAATCAATATAAGGAAAATCATCAGTAAAAGATGGGAACTTTTAGAAAATGATGAGGATTTTCACAACATCTTTGAGTCTAAACCGCTATTCGCCTATACCAGAATTCGCAACCTACAAGAACACTTAAAAAAGGGAACTAAGTCAAATAACATCAACCATAAGGGGATGCGCAAATGCAACAACTGTGTTCACTGCAACAACGTTATGCAACAGGACTTTGTAACTCACCCCAGAACTGGAGAAAAAATTAAACTTAAACTTACAGCTGACTGCAACTCAAATTTCGTCCTATACTGCATAAAATGCCCATGCGGCCTAATGTACATAGGCAAAACAGAGAGGAAGTTGAAAATAAGAATAGGAGAACACAAAAGCATGATACGTAATAAAAACTTGAAATCCAACCTGGCAGCCCATTGGATAACCCACAATCATAACATCTCACAAGTACGTTTCATGGTCCTAGAAAAAATTGAACAAAGAGAAGGTACAGATAGTCAGAAACTTCTATCCCAGAGGGAAATCATGTTAATCAAAAAATTCCAAACGATGGAACCGATGGGTTTGAATGATAAATTGGATTTAGGATGCTTTCTTTGATTGTGTAAATAGTTTTAACTTAAAATGTTAACAATCAGGATACTGTGAATGTGTATACATTTGTTAAACTATCAATGCAGACAATGAATTGTAAAATTTCTTTATATGTGGACGGCAGACTGCCTCTATACCACTTGACTCACCTGAACACAACCATATCACTCATTTTTTTTTTTTTTCACGTATATAATCACCTGCAGGTTATTTACTTTAGATTTGCTTTTCAAGCTTCACTTATCTAAGGCTCTCTAGTCATAGACTCAGTACTGTATATGTTGAATTAACCAAAACATCAGCGTTCATACTAACGTCGAGGCTTTGTGCTCCACCTTAACCCCACTCCAATATGGCCGACTATTTGGTTACTCGTGTCAACAGTCTCTCTTGTTGATCATTTGGCATGTTCAGCAAATCTCACTCTATGACTATACTAGTTACTTTTCTAGAAAATCCCTTCAGTTAATTCCTTTCAAAGTCTCTCTTTGAAATTGCTACGCAACTTCTCCTTACGAGGAGCTCATTTTAACCTTCTACTATACCACATTCATGTATACGCACGGCGTAATCACCCCCGTGGAACATGGCCGACACACTCAACATTTGACGCACAGTCCGTTTTTGCTTTTGGTGACATTTCACTATCGCGTTGTTTCAAATAGACCGGGGATCAACACTGCCATAACCGCTAGGCACGGCCAAGCAGGATTCTTGACGGAAACGTCTTACTGAACTACGGGTAAGCTCACATCATCCTCGCATTAGGCAACATCTCGCTACAGCGCTTTTCACTAGACCGGTTTTTTAATATGGGTTTCCCATTATTTTTTCAGACATTCCGTTCGTGTAATTTTCAAGTGCAGGTAACTTTTCATTACACTTGGTATCTACACCACATATCGTTGTGACACTACTCAGCCCCTTATGGACATTGTTTATCGTTTATTACAGAGTAGCTACATGGCTAAATTGCTTTTTAGCAGAAATTGAAGTCCACTTCAGACGGTTGCTATACACATGTGAGTGAGTTTGGTTTATTATGTGAAAAAGTGACTCATTTACAAATTCGTATGCATTGCTACTACAAATGTACACAAAGTAACGAGTATGCTTTTATTTTGTTAATCAATTCACCATGAATGAATTATGTGTCGTTTTGCATTGTCAGCTTTAATGTAACAACAGAAAGTAATTGACTGAAAGATAGGAGCGTGGCGCTCGAAACTGAGTAGTGGCTAATATGTAAACAGCAAAGCAAATAGTAATAGGTATATTATTTTTTTCACAGAGGCCCCCGAAGAAGGGACACTGGTCCCGAAATGCATCGGGCCAACTAAATCAGCAATCGCCGATTAATTGTCATGAATGTACAATGATAATTGTCAAAAAAAACCTTTTTTTCAAACATGTATTGTGTGTAATACAATATGCTCAACAAGCAACAGAGAATGTACTAATATATAATTTGGAGTAACTCATGTGTAAGAAGGTCTCAAAATAAATACGAGAATTGAGTACCCAGATTGAATTAGAAAAATTCTTGCGCAAAGGGGGAAATATCGTAATCATTGGCTGTGCGCTTGGTATGGTTGTGAGAGTGTTACAACCAATCCCCAACAAAATATCAGATATGCCAGATTATAAGTAACAGGATATGCGTATACGTGAGAGGAAAGGGCCAACCAGTATAGTACAAATAATAGATAAGTAAAGCATAGTCCTTTATTGTGTAGGGAGAGGCGAGGCTGGGGCCATGGGAGGGGGGAGGAGGACTGATTGGTGTACTTCTAAGCATAACGGAAATTTCACCAGCGCATAAGATTCATTTGGGACTGTATTTCATACTTTATGGTGTGCAATTTGCACCATTTCTAAATGCACTGGTAAATTCTGTTTTGCAGCGGCCAAATAGCCTAGATTCACAAAGAAAAGTACAGGCAGAGTTCTATGACTCTGTCTGAATGTGTTTTCACACTTTTTCCTCCCAGGTCACAAAACAGATGTGACATCTGGAAGCCATGCCATCTGTCATTCCCTGTGCTAAATTATACAATTTGGTACCATGTTTTTTTTCTTCTCGGGTAAAACATTTTCCTCATGGGGAAAACCCTTACACCTACCAGCAAAAGACACACAAAAAACATGCAGAATCCCTCAGCAGTCAATAGACTGCTGCAAAATCATCAGCTTGCATTGGGCTAGTTTAAGGTTGTTCCAGGGCTGTTCTGACTGCCTGACAGCAGCCAATCAGAAAGGGCCTAACTCACAAACATATCCTGATTTATTGGAAGACTTGCCAGTTATATTGGTGAAATAGAACTGTGTCTGGACAGCCTTTGGGTCATGGGTATTCGCAAACATCTTCCCAAGGGCCAAAATGTTTGGTCTGTGCTGTGAGAGAGGGCCACATTGATGCCAGCAGGGTGGTGGCAAAGGTAGGAGGGTTGGCAGAGCTGTGTTTGCCCTAAGGTGGGTTTAGGGGAAGCAAAGCATTTACAGTGACTGAACTGCACAATGTGAAACCAGAAAACCTGGTATCAATCCAGTGTTCCCTTCTTTACCAACTTGTGCAATCCTAGGCAATTGTTTTCACTTCCCTCCTTTTTCTCAATGATCACATACAAGAAGACCTCGAAATATATGATTTCAGTCGGTGCGCTTTACAAAATCCTCTCCTGTGTTTGATTTGAAAAATTATAATGTTGTTCATGTATAATATGAACCCAGGCCACCTAGAGGATGCACATAACAACAGACTGAACTCTTAGTTCAATATTCACATTGTTGTCAGGGTGGGGGGAAGAATGAATGTCAATGCATTGATGTAACCTGATATACTGACATTGCTTAATTTGAGCCTGTGGTTACCGGCGTGTGTGACAGTCTGCCACAAGGTGGTGCTGTTCTGCTAATGTAGAGGTGACCAGAACAACAGTTGATTATTAATTCAATACTCATTAAAAATTACTATTACCTGCCGCCCAAGTCTTTCTTAATGCTTTGGGGGCTTGAAATAGTCAGAATTGCCACACTTGTAGGAGTGTGATGGTTAGTAGTTGTGTTGGAACTGTCACTGGCAGCTTGGCAGGGGCAATGTGTGATGCAAGCTGCAGCGGTCTCCTGATGAAAGCCCTGGCACTTATTTTTTTTTTACAAATTAAACACTGCGTACTAAGGAGATACAAATCAATTAATGTAATGATTGCACAGTACTGAAGCTGGAAGTAATGTGAAAAGAAATAGTGTATGATACACACAGTAGATAAACCTGGCATCCTAAATACTGTACACAGTGCTTTGGTGTAAACTTTCATATCGTAAAATACCTCCTAAAAATAAGATCTCTGCGTTTGGTGTTGAAAAAACTTCAGAATAAAGTGCCGCAAAAATGCCGCAAAATTCCCATATTTGTGCTGCTAAATTTCCATATTTGTGGCGCTAAATTTGCTAATCCAAGCCGCAATATCCTGGGGGGTTCTGTATATAGATAGATATATATATAGATCCAACAAGCAGGTAGCCCCAAAAGGAGTAAAGCATCGGACACAACTTCACTCTAACCATTTATTGACGATATGCAAGCAGGCAGCTAGGACTGAACAGGCATCTATGAATAAATCACCAAACGCGTTTCAGGAGTCTTTTGATCCCGTCGTCAGTGGCACGTCTTCATTGAATGAAAGCAAAGTTTTACTGCACACCTTTTTAATTGAAAATTCCCCGCCCTGATGGGCGTGGCCCTCTCACAGCCTTCTGGTCATTGTAGTATGAAGTATTAAAAGCCACAGTGGGCATGCTTTCTTCAGCAACTGTAATGATATTTTCAATTCCCCTGCTGCTGTCCCCTCCTGCCAACAGCCTGCCTCTCTTTCCAAACTCCAAGATGAGCTTCCTAGGTGGCTCTATCCTGCATATGGAGCCGCAGCTTGCGTGCCTTACGTATCGCCAGCACTTGTGAAAACCGGTACGGACCTGCTGAGCGCAGATACCCAACTAATCATGGAATAGCCACTAAAACACATGCAAACCAGGTTCACCAAAACGTAAGTTTTGCCACGAATGGCACCCACACATTAAGGCACACACATTCCCCTACCCAAAGAAGGGGCTTTCGACACTAATGCAATCGAACATATGAGAACACACATACAGACCAAATAAGCGGAACTGGACTTCAGAGAAAGTACTTCGAAGTGATAACATATGACAAGACCGCATTTTACAAATAAAAATAAAATAAAAGCATTTGTGACTGGAGATCATAATATACAGTTTCAATGTGATATTACTGTGTCAATGTCCAAATACTACACAGGTTTTATTCAAAGGCCCTCATTTACTGGTGAGATACATGCTGCACTGTATACAACCATGGTTCCTCTGGCTGATGATGACTGTTATTTCTCTTCCTTGAGCAGGTTAATTGATTTGTCAAATTTTGAGGCAAATGACCTAGAACATGTTTGACCTCTTTGTAATTTCATTTGCTCTTTCTTTTTGTGTAAAACATCGGTTTGACAGAGCAGCAATTATGTCTTTAAATATTGCAGTCTCTGAAATTGTTTTGGCCTCCTTCCAATTGCCTGCCATTCTAAGAGTTTTGAGATTGTATGAATATCATCTCATTAGATGTAAATTGTGATGCAGTAACTTAGAAAAGCTGCGATAATCAGCATAGAATTCACCACAGAACAGAGCTTATTAAGCTTGTGAAGCAGTGGCAAAATATCTTAATAATTCACTTGAAAGGGGTTGGAGATGGTGCCCTTGTTCCTGCAACCAATATCACTTTCAATATAAGTGCCTAAGACCAACAACAACAGGTAGTATTCACAGCAATAAACACTAGTGGCGGCTGCTACAAGGCCGTAGTGGTGAGCGGGTTAAAAAAAAGAAAATTGCACTTACCTGCCGGCTTCCGCCTCTGTCCTTCTTCTGTTCTTCTGTCGACGACACACAGCCCCATGGAAGCAGGAAGCACACAGGCTCCCAGACTTTCCTAGCTCATCACGATGCTACTGTCACCAGCCTGATTGGTCTGAGCACCCTGGTTTGGTTCTCAGACAGAGAGTGAGAGGCTGTGCATGTTCTCCACCTGGCCTTGCAGCTGGGTGAAGAACATATAAAGTGCGCATGACCAGCCCAAGATGGCCGGCCAAACCGTCATGTGCACTTAGAAAATGCCCACCATTCCTCCCCCTGCTGGCTGACAGCCCAGCCCCACCTCACCCTGCACCTAAAACCAAACTGGGGAAGTACGGGAAAAATAAAATGATAATAACATTGTGTTATTATCATTAGATTTTTCCTGTGGCGCGACGCTCCTCCACCTTAGCGGAGCAGCAGCTGCTGTTAAAGACTAGTACATTGCAAGTTATCCCATCTCTTGGAAGCTTGTAAGTACACTATATGACAGGGCTGGTTTTAGCGCTGGTGGCACCTGGCGCAACAAACCTTTTTAGTGCCCCCACCCACCATGGCCTACGCCTTGGATTCCCTCACTACCACCTGGAAAAGTGCCCCTCATCTCTCCATAGCCCCTGTCTCACATACATTTAATTTGTTTAAAAGTGCTAGTTAAGGCTTGCTTTAATAATCCACTCAGCTATCCACATAAAATACAGGTCTGTTCTTTGCAGCAGGCGTATTAACAAACTGCGCTACTTTATGGCGAGTCAAAACTGTCACTAGACAAAATTCCATCTCTCTCTAGCACGAACACTAATCACAAGACTATTGTGACATTTTTATTGCTGCCTGAAAGCTGAACATGAAAGGAACTCTGCAGAAGGTGCTTTTAATTCGCCAGTTATTGCTAAACACATCACCTCGATGTCAGTGCTACTCTACCAGGGCAGAGCCCAATGCGGCTGCACCTGTCATACTGCCCTAAAGCTGGTCCTGTGTGCTGGTGTCATAGGTGACAAGATCTGAACTTGGCTGAGGAAACAAATACAACAACGTAACTATATACGTCAGTAAGCCTGGGCGGAACTGGCGTAGTGCCACTACGTGGATTTCCACAGAGTTGGATAAAAACTCTGTGGAACTCCGCTTTGCTCCCTTCCCCCCCGCCATCCCTAATTTTTTTTTTTTTTTTAAAAAGGCACTTACCTGCTGGTGCATCTCTGCGCTGCCTCCTCCTCGCCATGGTCTCTCTCTCCTCTTAGCCGTCCTCGTCCACGGAAACCCCTATGTTATACGTCTTGTGTGCAATATAATTAAATTAGGGAGGGTGGAGAGGCCAGCTGACTCCGCTCCTCCACGGAGTCGGAGTTTTGCCTGAACTCCTTGTTCTCAACAGAGTGTGGAGTAGGCAAAAGTTTCGAAAACTCGGCGGGCAGAGCAGAGTTCCCCGCCCTAATTATTCGTCAGACTAAATAGGTCTTTACGTCTTTTATATAAACACCAATCCCAAAATGGGTCCATTTTATGCACCTTGAATGTTGATAGATGTGGTTAACGAGACACAGGGAAATAAAATATGTTGCCTAAACTCTGCTATAGGCTGGAATCTTGAACGCTGAGTGTATTGGGTTGAGATGGGCTATGCTTGGTTGGGCTGTAGTTTGGACTGTGCAAGTCTTAGCGCAGGGTGAATGCCTGCTGAGACCTAAACTGGGTTGGACATGCCACTAGGCTGGGCTACGTACTGGATAGAGGTACTGGGTGTGATTGTGCTCTCGAACCGAACTATCCTCTCGATTGGCCTGATTAGTGATTAGACTGGGATGGGCACTGGACAAGACTAGGACAAAGAAGCTAACTAGGCTATGTAGTGTTGTGTGAGTTTGTAATAACGGACCCTTTGTGGCTCCTGATTGGCTCTGTAGAACTGTGACATAAGCATTAGAGCATAGTGAGTTGAATGCAGAACAAATCCAAGGGTTTTCTAAGTGCAGAAAGCTGAGAGCTGTGATAGGAATTGTGACAGTTGACTTCTCCATTGGAGACCAGGAAAGGGGCCCTATTTCCTGTCATTATCAAAGATGATCCAGAGGCCAAAACATCACAAGGCCGCAGAGATGGTTTGCATAAACAAGATCACAAAGCAGCATTGGAGAGAACTATACATCTGTAAGCTACACCAATGGTTACAATGTTACTGCCTTCTTGAATGCACCACCGCCATTCGACACGGCCAAAAAGTGTAATATTGGCAACAGATGGACTGCCTGGATACAGACATTTGATGATTTCATTGATACAATTGAAGAAGCATATAAGAAGAAGATTATCAAGTATCTTAAGAATCTTACTGGTAAAGGCGTAAAAGAAGTGACAAAGAAAATGCTGTGAGCTGAAAAAATTATATAGTCAAATCTAAGCAGTTTTGAATCTAGAGTACAATCCAAAGCCAAATGTAGATTACGAAAGGTCTATCTTCAGTGAAGAATGATAGAAAGCTGATGAGACCATCGATCTCCGACCCACGTTTCTGTGCAGACAAAGGCACCATCACCAATGACCTCATCTTCTGCTCCAAAAGAATTCCCGCCTGGCGCAATACCCTCTCTCTACTCCTCAATGTTCGCTTCTCCAGGAACATTTCTTATGGCACTAAGCTCTCAATAGGGCCCTCGGTATCACTACAAGCTGACCTAACCTTCACCCTCTACAAAAGTGGCATTGTACTGATACAAGCCTCTTCAAAAAACCTCGACAAATTTTCAGAACTTTATGCCACTCTCCGAAAACATGTGCATGACACTGGAACGCCGACCAACATCCGGCCTGATGGTAATCCGTCCCCCCTACCCAATATAGAGCCCACTTATCACCTCACTACTCCTATCAACCCCCCTATCACCAGGGGCCAGAGACCCTTGATTTCCCCCCTCCACGCTCTTTGCTCGGAACACACTGTTTCCATTTCAGCACACCTCAACCCCTTTAATCTTTCTACAACCCCCCGATCGAAATAAACCCAGGACCCTCGGTCCCCTCCCCCCATGTTTCCCATTCGGACTTCAAGATCACCACGTCCTCAGTGTTCCTTGCTGTTACAGGTCAAACCAACCCTGCCATCACTCTATCCACCCCTTCTATGACTCCTAACACTGTCCACCCTTGTCCTCCTCACCCCCCTCCTTAGTGAAGTCCTCTGCAGCAGGTCAAGCCAGCCCCGCTAACACTCACACCCCCCTTCCATGACTCCTAGCAAAGTCCACCCTACCACCCAATCCACCATAACTCCCAGCACAATCCACCCCAACCCTCCTACCCCCCTCCACATATATCCGCTCTCTGCACTCCAGAGCCTTCAAAATAATTCAGAGGGGCCACTCCTCTATCCTCGACCTAACTAACCTCCTCCACCTCACCGAATTATCCTTCGCAAATCTCATACCTCAGCGGTCTCCCCCGCCCATCCCAGAACTTCACAAACGCCCGCTTCCAACAGCCTTAAGGCATCTTCGCCCTCGCAAGCTCACTAGCTGCCTATCTGAGGAGGAAATGCTTGACCTCGCCCGCTCCTACAACTTTTGCCCGGTCACCACCGATTCCCCAGACCTCACTGGAAAGGAAATCCAGGATATTCTCAAAGACCTCAATCCAGCCCCTATCCCTCCCTGCACACCAGACGTGAGTGCCGCACAACCCATCTGCATGGTTGCTATCGACCCACACAGACTGGCCCCCCGCTGCAATAGAAGGGCGATCAGAAGCAATCTTGCACCCGTACCCCTGACTGCCCCGACTCCCACTACCACCTCCCTCCCTGGTCTGACGGGGCTCTTAATCAACTGCCGGTCGGCAGTAAAGCATGCCGCCGATGTCGCTGCTCTCATTCTGAACAATAACACCGACCTAGCCATCCTAACTGAATCATGGCTTAATGATGCATCATCCCCATGCCTCGACCTCTTAGTCCCCCCCAATTTTAGCATTGCCAGACTAGACAGACCACTTAACAAAAAAGGTGGCGGAATCGCTTTCATATATCGCTCTAACCTCCTTGTCTCAGAGCTTTTAATGGATACCACTGATTCCTGCGAATATCTAGCCCTCTCAGTCCGGAGCAACACCACCCACCTGTGTAACCTGCACACTTTTTACCACCCCCAGGCAATAACCATCAATTCACTGATTACCTCATGGAAATTATCACGGCTAAGAACTCCCCCAACACCAAAGACATCTTCCTTGGTGACTTCAAACTGCACTGGAACGACCTTAATGATCCTCATGTCAACGCCATTAAAGACCTCATGACCGATCTAGCCCTGACCCAAGCTTGCCCACTCTCTACCCACTCGAAAGGGGCTACTCTCGACTGGATCATCAAAACGAGAGAACCGTCATCGCCATCGAAAATCGCCTTTCTTCTACCCTGCACCCTCAAAACATGGGCTCCTCAACCAGTGCTACCAAAACGCTGGGTCAGAGACACCAAAAACCTAGACCTAATTGAACTCGAGACCCGTTGCAAATCCGACCTCTCCCCCCCCACATCACCTCAGTCAGTGACCTTAATGATCACTACACTGTTTCGATGACGAACATTGCGAATGACCTAGCCCCTCTTAAACTAAAAAGGACTTGAGTCAAAGATAGAAACCCTTGGTTCACCGGTTCCCTCAACGTTGAGAGAAGATCCCTCCGACAAGCCGAAAGAATTTGGAGACAGCACCCATCGGCAGATCACCTGAAACTTCTTCGCCAAGCCAGAAATGCTTACAACAAAAACATCCTCAATTCAAAAAAAGAGTTTTTCATAGCGGAACTAGGAAATGCCCAGAACAGACCTCGCAAACTCTTTGAGATGATCAAACTCCAATCGAACAACCTGTCCAAAACAGCGAAAGAAAACCCTAAGTCTCTCATCTCCGACGAAGATTTCTCCTCGTTTTTCGCAAACAAAATCATAACCTTAGGTACCGAACTCAAAGCTGCCTCACTTCCCCCACCTAACACTGACCATCCACCTCCTCCATCACTGCTACCGACACTGATCTCACCCAAGAATCTAGCGTACTGGTCCGAATTCTCACCCTACGATGAAGACTCTGTCGCAAATATCCTTTCCTCCTTAAACCCGAACAACCATTTCAACGACCCACTCCCCTCGAACTGTCTTGCGACTATTACCAAATCCATTATTCCTTGCTGGACTGCGATAATCAACGCCTCTCTCCGGCAGGGATCAATCCCGATCTCACTGAGAGCAGGCCAAGTCCTCCCCATTCTGAAAAAGCCGTCGCTGGACCCAGCCTCCCCAGATAACTTTAGACCAATCTCCAACATCCCCCTCTTGGTGAAAGTGATTGAAAAATGTGTTCATACACAGCTAAGTCACCACATCAGCAACTTCCATCTACTCGATGACTGCCAATCCGGCTTTCAACCGGGACATAGCACTGAAACCACCATGCTCCACATTGTCGATGATGCTCTTCAAGCCCTGGACCAAGACAAAACTTGTCTCCTAATCCTCCTTGATCTATCCTCGGCCTTCAGCACTGTCAACCACGAGATGCTACTCGAACGCCTCAAACTTAGGATGGGCTTAGATGGCACTGTACTCGATTGGTTTAGTTCCTACCTCCAAAACCGATCTCAGAGATTCCTACTCAATGGTGAACTCTCCTCCTCCTCCGTGGTCACGGTGGGAGTACCTCAAGGATCAACGTTGTCCCCCACCCTTTTTAATCTCTATTTAGAACCCCTTGCCGAAATCCTTCGCACTGCAAATATCTCCTTCCATATGTACGCTGATGATACTCAGATCTACATAAAAATCTCATCTCTTGCGGAGATCCTCACCCTGAATGAAGCCCTGAAGCTGACCGTCCGATGGCTCGCTTCAAACCAACTCAAACTCAATGCTAATAAAACTGAGTTCCTTCTAATCTCCCCGCCCAAGAGCAACTCTGAGATACAGACTTGGATCAAAGCTATCACAGCCTTAAACTGTCCCCCGACCATTGTGGACTCTGCCAAATCACTGGGTATCACCTTGGATTACAATTTAAACATGCGAAACCACATCAACTCAATGGCCAAATCTGCCAGATTCCACCTGAGCTACCTATGGAAACTGAAACCCTTTCTAGCTGCTCCCGGCCTAAAACTAGCAGTCCAATCATTAGTTATCTCTCTCGGCTGGAATATGGTTGCTCCACCCTCTCTGGTTTAAACAAGGTCACTCTGGCACCCTTAAAAGCCTGCCTCAACGCAGCCGCCAGACTACTTACTGGCTCGAGAAAATTCGATCACATCACCCCTCACCTGAAAACGTTGAACTGGCTTCCCCTCGAGGCGAGGATTCACCTCAAGATGGCATGCATCACGCACAAGGCCTTACACTCCAATTCCCCGGCGTATCTAGCACAAAAGCTTGTGATATCCGGAGGAAGCAGAAACTCACGATCGGCAAATACCTTCCTACTCCGGCCTGCACGTTTTAAGAAAAAAAACTACAATCGGGCTTTCACCGGGACCGCTCCAAGAATATGGAACTCCTTCCCGCCTGACATCAGAAGTATCCACTCCCTGGCACGCTTCAAAAAAGAGGCTAAATCCTTCCTCATGAGTACATTTCTTGGCTAACCCGCTCCACAGCCACCGAGAGACTTAGCACTCTTGTCATATACCGTCTATTGTATGATCCTTGACTCTGTAAAGTACACTGTGGTATAGTTTTCTTTTCTTTTTCAGTCCCTTAACGTAAAGCACCCCTGCAACATGCTCCCTAAGGTATGACCTTCTACTCTGTAAAATGTTCCTATGTACAGCTTGTACCTCCTTTGCACATTCCCCTTTGACTCTCTGCCTATCATATGACCCTTGATTCTGTATAGCCCTCTGATGTATTGTTCCCATGTGATAACCGTTTTTCTGTATTACTCTATGTACCTGTAAAGCGCTCTGATACCCTCACGGGTCAAGTTCGAGCCCTATAAAACATTAAAATAAAATAAAAATAATAAAATGATGAGGAAGCTATACCCCTTAGTGTGATTGACGGTTGCCTGTCAGATTTGGTCAGAGGATGTATGCTGAGAGAAACTCTTAGTCCGGAGTGAGCTTTAACGACTTTCAGAGCTGAAGAGCATGCACTGACATGGAGGCCGGAGGTGTCCAAAGCAAGTCAGTCATGGATGTGAGAAATAAGCCAAAGTACAAGACAATGTGAAACAAAGAGTGATTTCTCCAGAGAAAAATAAGTTGTGCTTCAGGTATGGGTTTTCATTTCCACACTAAGGTAAATGTCCCGTCACTGGGCATATCTGCAAAGGCTGTGGAAGTGAGAACCATTTTGTAATGGTGTGCTAGGTGAAGGAAAAAGTAAGTGCATCACGGCGCAACGACAAAATGGCCGCACCAGCATTTCAGTTGCAATGTTCGACACATGCCCATTAGGTCAAGCGACAACATCAGCTGAGGCAAATTGATACTTACCAAAGTCGATCGACATCTAAATCTTTGCCAAACAGTTCTTCAGTATCAATATCAAGTGAAAGAGGAGAAGATGGGTACGCCATATCAATGTTTACCACAGAGAAGCATGCGCATGGTGAACTGGCTACCTGTGAATAAAAACGCCAGTCCAAAAGAAATCGACATAACAAAGCACAAAAGTAATTCAAACATTGCCCAAAGATTACACTAAAATTCAATGGTGGTTAAGTACCTTTTATTATCGATCGTGTTGCATCAAAAAATATTATGTCTGAGGAGAAATATAATGAAATGTCTACACTGCCGACTCAGCCATTGAAAACGTAAGTGCAACCGTGGGTTGAATCGATGCCACTAAAAAGTCAAGGTTCATTTTTAGCAATGACGAAGCATAAGAAAACAAAGGTACAAGCACCCATTCATGTACTTCAAGGTACCATGTCAAGTGCTGTTTACTCAGCTTAAGCACAGCTCAGGGACTGAAATCTGTGAACTATAACATGTATGCTCATCATGAAATACTAAGTCTTTCTTTTTGTTGTTTCATGGGTTGGGAAAACACAAGACTATAAAAGTCTAATTACACATTAAGGAGGACGTCCGTACTACTGCTCGAAGACACAGATAAATTGCCTTTCACTTACAGGAAACTGTTGAAAAAGAACTTGAACCCTTACTCAAACACGATATCATTGAGTATTCCACTGGTCCAACTCCATGGGTTTCTCCCATATTGGTAGTACCCAAAAAGGACTGTGAATGAGCTGTACACATCTGCGTGGATATGCTTCAAGCAAGCAAGGCAATTGAAAGAGAATGCAATAAAGGTTTCTAGATTGCCGACATGATAACACAATGAAATGGTATGAAGGTATTCTCTTCCCTAGATCAGAGTAAAGGACATCATAGAACTTGAGAAGAATTGCAGGTATATTACAACCATTACAAGAGATTAAGGGGCTTACTTATGGCAGGCGTTTGCTGCTGGAGCATTACTTTTTTCGACGCTCTAAAGGCAAAAGCCTCTTAATCATGTCATTGAGGCGACGCAAAGCCACCCAGCGTGGCTTTGCATGGCCTCATAGATATGGAGTAAGACAAAGCAGCACAAGTCGCTGTGTTGCCTTACTCTAAGTCAAGGGTATTGCTGTGTGTGTTCCAGCGCAACATTCATGGATGTTGACACTGCACCAGATTTGCTTAATCACGTAAACCTGGGGCAGTGTCAAAACCTTAACCTCCCCGGAGCAGGCGCAACAATGAGAAATATTTGTATTTCTCCTCATTTTTTCCTCTTTCCATGTGTACTGCATTCTGCACCACACATAGAAAGAGGAAACCGCCTCTCGGGATGGTTTTTGTGCAGGAAGGTGCCCCTTCAATCCTGCCTGCAGAGACATGGTCCACGGTGCCTACATTAGTGCTTGGCAGAATACTGTGCACCAGCACAGGGGTAAAGTACAGAAATGCACAGTATTTCATAATGCGGTGCATTCTGCCGTTTCACATTGGCATAGGGCAATGCAGCAAGAAGACTTGTGACACTGCCCTGCGCCATTTCCTCATAAATGAGGCCCTCAGTTTTTGTGTGTCATAAGCTGCAGAGCAATTCCAAGATGTCATGTGATGTATCATACAGCCTGCCATGAATGCTTTCAATTACAGTGATGACATGTTTTTCGGAGCTACACAAAAGGAGCATTACAAGTGTGTCAGTTACTCGTCGATGCCAGTTTAACTTTGAATGCCAATAAATGTTAGTTCCATGGGACAAAGTTAAAATTCTCTGGCCTCTTTTTTTTTTTCAAAATTATTTTTATTATTTTTATTTTTTGGTGGTGAAGTATTGCAAAGACGGCACTGCTCTCTGATCACCAGAGGTGCAGTGTGCAAGAAATAATCATCATCTTCAAGCAGTACAAGCAATTTTCAATAGGAACACCCATCCCTGAACTCCCTTCACCCAAACTCCCGTCCCATTATTCTCCCGCCTGGATCCCACCCCTAGCCCCTCACAGTGTCAGCGTGGTCCAATAGCTAATACAGTTCAGTAGCAAAGTCCGTGCGTGGATCCGTTCACCCTAGGTCCACAAGCGAGTGTCCTTCATCAACATTACGACATGCTGGCGGTTCCAGCCACAGCCCTCTATATTCCGCCCACTTCTTCCAAATTTTAAAGTGTTTTTGGGGGCAGCCCCTGGCAGCAAACACCGGACGCTCCAGCCCCATACAGAAGTCTAATCCCCTTTTCCACACCCCTAGCAAGGGAGCCCTTGGGTCTTTCCAGGCTCGGGCGATATCCCGTTTGGCCACTGTAAGGCCCAGAAGCAGTAAGTGGCGTTTGTAGATGTTACCTCCCACTTGTTCCATAACATGCAAGAGGCCCAGTTTCGGGGAGCGGGGGAGGTCCCATTCCAACACCTCAGACAGGCAGTCCCAGACACCAGTCCAGAATCTCAACAGTTTATCACACTCCCACACCGTATGTACAAAGGTTCCAACCGCTCGGCCACACCGCAGGCAATCAGGGGAGGCTATCAGGCCCGCCCTCCACAATCTGTCTCTAGTATAGTAGGCCCTATGCAAGTATTTAAATTGGATGAAGCGCAGGCGAACCGCTATTGCTGCCCCCCTCGGGGCCTCCAAGGCTTCTCTCCAGTCCTCTTCTTCCAGGTCTCCTATGTCCCCCTCCCATGCAGATCTCAGAGAATCTAGAGACGAGGAGCAATGCGTGATTAACGTCTGGTATATACAGGATATTTTCCTAGTGCCTATCTCACCCATGAAGACCTTAGCCTCCAGCGGGCTGAATTCGGGCAAGGAGTCTAGACCGACTAGGGAGGGAGACAAAGCGTGCCGGAGCTGTAGATAACGAAAGAACTGTGTTGGGGGCATACCATATTCTTCTCGCAGGGCTTGGAACGTCTTAAGAGCCGTGCCTTTCATTACATGGCCCAGGGCCGATATACCTATAGCGTCCCAGCCACTAAAGCCCCTCAGGGATGCCAGCGCCGGCAACCGCCCATTGTGCCACAGGGGAGTTTCCCTCGTCAATTTGTTCCACCATCCCATGCGGTGCAGCGCACCGCGCCACACCCGAAAGACCACCTGTGTGACCTCCGGAAGCCTCCTTCGCTCCGCCGCTGAATACAAGATGGTGTGTAACGTTTCTGGGTACATCAAAAACCGCTCAAGGGCCTAGGCCGGATCGCTCCGATCCCCATACCACCATTCGTTTAGTATCAATAGGTGGGACGCTTGATAATAGAACAGAAGGTCCGAGGTGGCCAGCCCCCCGCAGTAAGAGGAAAGAAAACATGTGCAAAGTGCCACTCTCGCTACCCCACCCGCCCAAAGGAACTGGCTCAGCGCCAAGTTCACTTGACGAAACCACTGCAGCGGAATAGGGTATGGGTGATTCTGTAACTGGTACAGTAGGTGTGGGAGAGCCACCATTTTGAATATAGCCGAGCGGCCGTAGATATTCAAGGGCATTCTGGACCATGTCGTCATGTCCGAGCGCACACGATCCCAAACAGGCAGTACATTGCGAGCCCACGAGACCCCCGGGACGTCCGTCAGGAATATCCCTAGGTATTTAATGTCTCCAGCAGCCTCCTGCAATACATCCGCCCAGAGCCCCAGATCCCCTCGATCTCCCAGCGTCCACAGCATAGACTTCCGCAGGTTCAGGCAGAGGCCCGACACCTCACCAAAGGTGCGCATAATTTCCAGGACTCTCGGCCCCGACCTATTTAAGTCTGTAAGAAAGAAGAGGACGTCGTCGGCGTAGAGTGCTATTCTGTCAGATGGTCCCGCTTCACACTCCACCCCTCGCAACTGTGCGTCCATTCGCACCCAAGCCGCGAGCGGTTCCATCGCCAGGGCGAATAGGTAGGGCGAAAGGGGACAGCCCTGATGGGTGCCCCGGCCTATGGGGAAGGGGCTGGAAACTGCTCTCGCCACTCTCACGGACGCCGTTAAATCGGTGTACAACAGTTGTATATAGGAAAGAAATCGGGGCCCCAGGTTCAGGCGAGACAGGAGGGCACGTAGGTAGACCCAACTAGGCCATATCTTTTTTGATGGGGGCATGACACCCGATCCAGCTTAAGTGCAAGCGCAGTCAAATGTTGATCCCCCACAAGATGTTTCCATGTTGCGTCATTGCTTGGCATGGCAAGCTATTGCTCTAGATACATGCAAGACTTGGCTACTGTCAGTGAGCCATTAAGAGGCTTGACAAAAAGAATGTTTATTTTCTTCGGTAACATGAATGCGAGCAAAGCTCCCAAAAAACAAGCAAACTATTGAGAATGCTACTGAAATGGCATTTTTTGATCAAAAGCTTTATACTGAGGATGTTGTTGACACTAGCACTGTTGGGTTGGGCACCATCCTTGCACAGCACAATGGACACCCAAATGCTCGAAGATGTGTTGTGCCATATGCAAGCCGGAGTTTGTCCCAAACTGAACGTTATTCTCACAACCTGAAAGAGAATACTCAGCAGTGGTGTGGGATTGTGAACATTTCCACTTATTTTGTATAGGAAGCCCTTCACGCTTGTAACAGATCATCAAGCATTGTTGACTATCTTTGGAAATCCAAAAGCATAAAATGCCTCCTTGCATTGAACGTTGGTGTCTGCTGCACCATTGTGTATCGTCCAGGGAAAGATCAGAACCCTGGCGACTACTTCTCAAGAGTGCCTCTACAATGCCCTGACAGCCATTCTAAGATGACGCTTACATACGTTTCATAGTGAAATCAAGCACCCCAGCTGCCATTTCGTTGGAGCAAATTGTCACTGCCACAAGTCAAGATAGTGACATGCTGAAACTGAAAGACATTATTGCACATAAGTCTTGGTACCAATACCCTCGACCTCTTACCCGTGACAGCGAATATCAAAAGCGTAAGAATGTTAAATATGAGCTGTCCATTACTCAGGAGGGTTTTATTTTAAGAGGTTAGAGAATTGTCATTCCAGAGAATCTGCGAAAACAGATAATTGAACTGGCCTACGAAGCACAGGAATTGTTGCCAACAAACAAGTTCTCCGAGACCGAGTCTGGTTTCCACATCTCGATGAGAGGGTTGGAAAAGAATTAATGGCCTGTCATCTATGTAACTACCTGTCATCAAAAACCACTCAACACCCGTTAAACATGTCAGAGTTGTTACTAAATGCATGGGAAAGAATTTCAGTGGAATTCTTCGCTCCTCTTGACAAAGGCCATCACTTGATGGTGATGGTTGTTGAATAGTCCCATTTTCTATTGATCAAAGATCTCTTATCTATCACCCAAGAACGTGCCATTGAGAGATTAGACAGTATCTTCACGACATGGGGATTGCCTGTGATCTTAAATTCTGACAATGGCCCACTTTTCAACAGTCAAGAATTTAGAAACTTCGCAGTCATCTTAATATGAAGCATCAGAAGACACTTCTTCTTTGGCCACAGGCCAATGGCCTTATTGAACATTTCATAAGTACCATAAAGTAAGCCGTCCAATGTGCTGTACTAGAAAAGCTCAACCTTAAAACTGTTTTAAAATTCACTCTTCGAGCTTACCCCTCGATCCCCTCAATCGACCACAGGTAAAAGTCCTGAAATATTGGTGTTCAGGCCAGCCATGATGACAAAGTTACCTCAATCAACTAACAGAAGAGCAAATACAGGTGATGAGACACGCATGAAAGACTTGAATGGTAAGAGGTAAATAGAAGCCAATGCAGATAAACGTCGACTCGCAGAGGATGTCACATTCACTGGAGGAGATATAGTTTGTGTTCGCCAGCATAGAAAATGAATGTCTGAAGCTCCTTTCTACGCTGAACCATTTCATGTTGTGACCAGCAAAGGACACATGGTGACTGTCCAGTGTTCTGGGAAGTCCAATGCATGAGACTTCTCACATTTCTGGCATGTGGCTCATTGCTCATCAGGCACTGATGGCATTGTAGAAAGTGGGTCTGAAAGGAAAAGTGAAGAACCTCTGACTGCTTTTGTTTCTCCATCGCCAACGCCAGTCATGGACGTTTCTACTGCCTGTCCCTAGTTCCCAAAGACATGGTCGGGATGTGTGATCCAAGTGCCACGAAGACTCATTGAAGAGCTCTAAATGTATATATTTATAAAAATTGTAATTTGTGATTTAATAGAGGGGGAGATGTCGTTTTATATGAGTATGCAATGACGGACCCTTTGTGGCCTCTGATGGACTCCAAAGAACTGTGAAATAATATAATAATAATAATCATTAGAGAAGAGTGAATTGAATGCAGTTTTAGAATGTTGAGTTCACAGTTACACGCAATAGAATAAAGATGCGGTATACTCAGCTCCGTGTGTGGCATAGTCATTGGCAAGTACCCGAGCTGGGTAAGATGTTAAAGGATATTGCTCAATATATAGATGTTATATGAAGTCATATTTAGAACTGATAATACTGTAAGATACTTCTGTGGTCTGGATGCCCACCCAGGGACTTGCAGGCCACAGATTTTAAATGTTGTGTTGCCATCATTTCAAAATAATTAAAATTAGTTACACGGACATGAGTAAAAATATGCCTCCCACCTTAGGCAGGTAAACATCAAGGACTCAACATAATTTCTTACGTAGACAACATCAACTTATCCTCTCACTCATCAAAGAACCCACCACCACCAGAACTATCTTCCACAGATGCATGACAAACATCGCTGGTTGGATGAAGAACAACTGCCTGCAGCTGAACACAGACAAAATGGAAGTTCTATCTTTGGCAACAACAGCAACACATGGAACGAGTCCTGGTGGCTATCAGACCTAGGACACACCCCCACTCTCTCCAACCACGCCAGAAACCTCAGAATCATCATTGATAACAAACTCACCATGAAATCACAGATCAACACTGTCTCCTCTGCCTGCTTCCTCACTGTACGCATTCTACGTAAGATCTTCAAGTGGCTACCCCTACACAACAGATGCACCGTGACACAGGACCTCATCACCAGCAGACTGGACTATGGCAATGCCCTCTACATAGAAATTCACACTTACCTTTTTCGGAGACTTCCGACCGTACAGAACACCACATCCAGATTTACCCTCAGCCTTCCCCGATTAACCCACAGCACACCCCACCTCAGGAAACTCCACTTGCTCCCCGCTAAGAAGTGATGCCAAGACATGCAGCAGATGCATGCACACAAGGTTCGACGCAATGAAGGACCCACCTACATCAACCACAGCATGAAGTACCACTAACCATTGTGAAGACCACGCTCCATCTCCCTTTCACTTGCCCATACTTCCCGCATCTACCGAAGCAGAAGTGGAGGATGCTCCTTCTCCCACATCGCAGCAAAGACATGGAATAGCTCCCCACGCAACTCTGGGACACAACCTCACTTCCGGAATTCCAAATGGCCCGGGTCTCTTTTTCGGAGATCTTTTGATGAAACCATATGGGTGCATGGGTGTAAGTGGCAGTGAAGACTTAGAAGGTGTATTAAAAAATGGCTGGAGGGAGAGTGATGAATTTTTATTACGGTGATCCCTCTGTCATTATTAAAACAAAGTATGGTGCTGCCTTGGTAGCTGGGTATGTCCCTAGTGGGCATATGTTCTTGTCAACATATTTCTCACTTTAATGGTCTCAGGGGGAGATCCAGGGCACTTCATCAGGACCGAGTGAGAAAGTTGTATCTACAGTGGCCCAAAAATGTCGGTGCCCATGGATAAATGAAGGGAGTAGAACTTCCCTTAGTTGGTAGGGTGAGATCCCATGAGATCAGTGAGGGTCACTTGAGAGGGTTCTCTCGGTGAATCTGGGTAGTGTCACCTGTGTGCCTCTCGCTGTCTCCGCCGGATCTCAGGGTATCTTACCCTACCTACTAAGGGAAGTTCTACTCCCTTCATTTATCTGGGGGCACCAGAATCATGTGCTTGGATGTCTCTGACTCAACAAAGCTCTAATATGCCCCTCAATTATCAACATTTGAATTTCTGGTATAGTAACTATGCCAAAATCCAACCTAAACCTTGCACTAATAAAGTGCCTGTCTTAGGTGGGTACCAGATGAGATTTCTGCATGTCGATTATAAACCCATGGTACCGAAGGATTTCAGTAACTCTCCTTACATTGCTCAGAAGAAGATCTCTGGACACAGAATGCAGCAGCCAATCCTCAATAGAATGAACAAGAATACTTCTTTGTGGAAAATCACAACCAATAGTGCCAGCCCTTTGGTGAAGACGCTTGGTGCAGACCTTAATGTGAAAGAAAGAACTGCGAGGTAGAAGTGGAACTGCCCTACTGCACTCTTTACATACTTCTGGGGAAGAAGATGGATGGGAATATGCAGACAATCATCCTGAATGTCCAGAGTTAGAAGATATTCTAGTACAAGAATCATTGGAATTTCCTTCTGAGGGTTTCCATTTTGAAACGAGCTGGTTATGGCCATGAATTTACATTTTTCAAATCCAACACTGTATGGAACCCTACTGATTTTTTCTCAGCCAAGAAAACAATCGAATACATTTATTTACCTCTTCCTCAATGCAAGCTGGGATAAAATGCCCCTTTGTTATGTAAGGAAAAAAATCAGTTAGATAACACTTGACTTTTGTCCTTTCCTCTTGGGATAAGTATAGGGATGACTCCCACATTTGGAGGAAATAATCAAACTCTATAACAGTGCTTTCCAAACTTGTCATGTTAGTGACACACTTTTTAGACATGCATCATTTCGTAACACTGCAATTCAGTTTCACATCATAAACCTCTCTGGAGCACTTCAATCTGGCTGCGTGCAAGGGATAGCACGTGGGGTCTTTGCATAATATCCGGAGAAAAGTATGTGAACAAAGGAAAGTGGGACATCAGCACGATTGGTCACTAATGCATTTAAAAATATATGGTTGATCCTTGGTCACCTGTATGACATTGAGGAAAGCCTCCCAGTAATTGATCATAAGAAAGTCTCTGCTCTCTGGCCAGTGTGTAAAGCTTTTTGACACTCTCAGAATGTGCAGTGGAGCTGTGTACACACCAGAACGTCCACGGGGTATAATTGCCTGCTTGATTCAGTAATGCTAAGGCTTGGAGGTGCTTTAGTGAGCTGAATGTCTGCCTGAAAGATGTCTTCTGCTGGAAGCTCCCTTATGTTGTTTAATTCCCCTGTCACTTTATCACAGAAATAGATGCTCGTGTGGTCGCTCTGTTGGTTTGCTTCTGTGGCCAAATGAAACCCTATTCCAATCATGTATTGTTGTACATGGACAATGAAGGCAAGGAAATAGGAAAAGTATAAGAAAAAGAATGTTAGCCATTAATTTTGAAAAACAGATAATCTTAGCTAGTTTTTTTAAAATAAGGTTTACTTTACTACGCTTGATTTTCGTGTTGTATGAGACAGAACTTTTTTGTTGTTGCATGCATACAAAGGTACCATACAGTATTTTACAATTTTAAGTAATGTTTTATCAATCAATCATGGGCATTGAGGCTACTGAGCTAAATATTATAGGCTTCTTGACTTAATGCAATAGCATTTTGACTAATGGCCTTGCCAGACTGTCTTCCACTTCACGCAGCCAGACTGCAGTGCTGCAGAGAAGTATATGATGTGAAACTGAATTACCATGTCGCAAAATGATGCATGTCTAAAAAGTGTGCCACCAACATGAAAAGTTTGAAAAGCACTTCGGTAGAGATTTAGACATGAGTGCACTGAGGTTCAGTTAAACATGTGATCATGTCTTCTTTTATTCACGTTTTGCATCTCTTTTTAAACCTATACATGTGTATGTATAATCATATACTCAAATTCATGTTAACTGCTGAATTAGCTTAACTTGACTATAGGCCTCAATTGAAATACATTCAGCCTGGCAGGGGCATTATCATGTTCTCATTAGCTAGAGAAAGGTTTATTGTTTGTACTAGACTGTCCATAGAGAGACCTGAAGGAAGGAACTTTGCAGTAAACGTAGAAACCTAATGATCAGAAAAGGCCTTCTGTTCATCATGTACCAGGATGTTGAGATGTTTAATGTTCTGGTTTACAGTCCCAGTTTCGGTGTGATGAGAAACTCAAAGGAGGTTGCTAATGCTCCTCTAATGAAATGATTTGGTTGGTTTCTGGTGGTATCGGAGAAGATAAGAATGTTTCTGAAACCTGTTATTTTAATTGGTGCTCCAACAGTTAGAGAGGTAGATTTCCTTTAGACTTGGGACCAGAAGTACAACCTTTTTTGCGGTCGCCAACGGGAAATCAGCCCTATTACCGACTCGCAAAATACAGTTTGCGACTCACTATTAGGAAGGGGCGTACCTTTCTAATAGTGACTCCCATTGCAGTGTAAGATTGTTTTGCGGTGGCAATTGGCGACGCAAAACACCAGCAGTTTACCACCCATTTCAAATGGGTGGTAAGCACGGCCTCTTTGTGTCTGGCACTGACATACTTTTTAAGAGCAGGCTCTTAAAAAATGAAACAGAAACATTTCATTTTTCTTATTTTAAATCCATTGTGTTTTCCTTTAAGGAACAGCAAATCGTGGACTGCATTTACAATGATGCAAAGGAGAAAACTTTTCTGGGTTTTGATGTAGTGACCAGCCACACCCTTTTCCCTGCCCAAACTGATTTTCATGACTTCCTCTACCATTTATCTCATGTTCCTAATGTTCCTTTTTGTGAAAAATTGTACGGCCTGAGCTGGAGAGTACGGCCCTAGCCAGAGAGGATGGCCCAGGTACGGAGAGTACAGCTCAGGTGCAGATATTCGGGCCCAACTGCGGACGTAAAGATATGACTCGTAAATGACCTCTGTGAATACCAAAAGTCGTAAAGTTAGAAATTTGTCTCAGATTACCTTTGTGAATCAGGCCCAATATATTTAATTCTGTTGATTAACAGAAATAGTGATATGAACCTGTATGTAGGTAAATGGATTGAAATGTTGGGCGCATGGTCAACTACTTGACTCTTGGATTGCAATTCCATTCCTTGGGTGTCAGCGAGAGTCAGAAGACCTTGGGTCTTCATTCCACCAACAACTAGGCAAAGCCTTGTTGATTTTTCTTCCCAGATCCAAGAATGTTCTGAGGAGGTAGTGAGGTGCCAGCTATCCCATGCATTAGCTAATGAATTCCCCTCACCCACCTATGTAAACTTTCTGCAAAAACCCAACATTCTTTTTCAGCACTTCCATTACCAGTGTATTGCAAATCTTCCCAGAGTCCCTTATACAAGATGGCTAATGCTACCATCTATCTGCTGCTCCCTTTTGCTCCCTTCTAGACACTCCCATATAGAGATCAGGTATCCTCCATTCTCCCAGTACTGGAACTGGAGATTCCTTTTACTGAGGATGCAAATGATTGAATGAATGGTTTCCATTTCTGAGGTCCCCGATTGGGATACACACTTCAAGAGCAGTAGCTGTCAAGACTGTTCTTTGTGTTGCTGACTGTTCCTCTCCCCCACTTTCCCACAGATGGCGAATTCCTGCTATGTTGTCCTGCCTTACTGCTTCAAGAAACCCATTGGCATGAAGAGGACAGTAATTAGCAGTGAGTCTGGGGTGTGTAATCAAGTCCATGGTGCAGAACCACAGGGCAAACAAGTTCTAAATTGGTTTGCTCCCACGCAGTGAAGTTCTTAAAAGCTATTTCTCTACTAAACCTTTCAAAAATCTACTTTCCTCATGGAATGAAATTTTTTAAACAAATAGGACCTACCTTTGAATGAAGGTTCTGTTATTTTCTAAGTGAAGTTATTCATAACTAGTAATACTCATGGAAAATGTACTTTTGCCTACAAACTTTTTTTTGTAACTGTTCTGTGTGGACATACTTTGATTTAATATCCAACATGTCCAATTTTATATATTAACCACCCAGCCATTTAGGCATACAGGGAACTATTTTCGGGTAACTCTCTTAATATGTAAATGTAATTGTTCATACATAGCAAAGCATTCTTTATTTTCATGTGCCACTGCAGTACCTTTATGTCACAATCCAGCCTAAGTAAAATGTTGTACTCTGGAGCCATACTCTTTGGTCACCTATGTGGATTGTGCGAACATACACTGCATCCCACTCAGGACCTTTAATTTCCATGTCACTGGTGCATTTTCTAAGCCAACTTACCATGGCCTTACTGAAAGTTAAATAACTCATTGGATGTAAACAATTTAGGGGCCAATTACGATGCCATTGGAAATGGCTCAGACCCTTCCTACGGCATTGTAATCTCCTGTTTGGAATAATTTCCAACCAACCCATTTTGATGGATTTGGTCAGAAAATAATCAAGACATGATTTCCGAATGGCTTACGATGGGCTCAGAGCGCCCGTCTACCATTCAGAAAGGGGCTTGAAATCCCAAGGGCGGCTCTTTCTGCCCGAAGGATTACGATGGTAGATTCCTACAGCTTTCTGTGCTGGCCTTTTTGACACAGAAAGGCTGTGGGAATCCATATTTGGGGGCAACTAGGGGTGCCTGCCACGCGGTGCAGGGATGAACTGCCCCTCAGCTCTTTACAATGAGAGCATGCATTCAGGTCAAAATGCATGCTCCCATTGTAAAGAATAGGATTGCGACCGAACATTGTTCGGTCGCATCCTAATTGCTGGTTTGGGACCATCACCACCCCCTTTTGTACCGCTTTGTTCGCCATAAGTTGGCAGGGTATGCTCAGGCGTGAGTCCCTTGCTCACTTTGCAACTGGATTCAAGCAAGCCTGGCTGAAGACGGCTGTAATGCCAGAAACCGGTCCTAGGAAACTTGTTTCCGGTCCAGGGAAGGCATGACTTGGCAGTTCGGGCTGGACTGTTCCCATGAAGCACAGGGTCAGACTGATTTGCATATGGCCATGTCTGAACTGGGGTGACAGAGTGGGCTAAAGAACGGTGATGGATTAAACCCAGATCTGTTGACTGGGTGTGAGTGTTTGATTGGTTCAGATCCTCCGTCCATCACCACCCCCTTTTGTACCGCTTTGTTCGCCATAAGTTGGCAGGGTATGCTCAGACGTGAGTCCCTTGCTCACTTTGCCACTGGATTCAAGCAAGCCTGGCTGAAGACAGCTGTAATGCCAGAAACCGGTCCTGGGAAGCTTGTTTCCGGTCCAGGGAAGGCATGGCTTGGCATTTTGGGCTGGACTGTTCCCATGAGGCACAGGGTCAGACTGATTTGCATATGGCCATGTCTGAACTGGGGTGGCAGAGTGGGCTAAAGAACGGTGATGGATTAAACCCATATCTGTTGACTGGGTGTGAGTGTTTGATTGGTTCAGATGCTCCGTCCTTCACCACCCCCTTTTTTACCGCTTTGTTCACCATAAGTTGGCAGGGTATGCTCAGACGTGAGTCCCTTGCTCACTTTGCCACTGGATTCAAGCAAGCCTGGCTGAAGACGGCTGTAATGCCAGAAATCGGTCCTAGGAAGCTTGTTTCCGGTCCAGGGAAGGCATGGCTTGGCAGTTCGGGCTGGACTGTTCCCATGAGGCACAGGGTCAGACTGATTTGCATATGGCCATGTCTGAACTGGGGTGGCAGAGTGGGCTAAAGAACGGTGATGGATTAAACCCAGATCTGTTGACTGGGTGTGAGTGTTTGATTGGTTCAGATGCTCCGTCCATCAGCACCCCCTTTTGTACCGGTTTGGGACCACTGATATGAGGTTGGTCGGTCCCAATTCCAGGTTTGTCTGACATCGAAATTGAACCATTAATGTTAGAAGTTTAGGGAAAAGGTCTCAATATGTGCCAATGCATTGCAGTGTCATAGCATAAATTCAGAATAACTGCAAAACGTAGGGTGAAAAAAGCAGGTTAAAACCACTTGAAGACAGGTGAATTTCCTACAACGTAAAAAAGCATTTTCTCTGTGAGAATCATAGTTGAGGGGCAAATTCACAGTTAAGCAGCAGTACAGAATTCCAGCAGGCCTAAAGTATGTTTATTTCAGTAAGCCATTCAACCTGCCTTTTTGTCATATCCTGATATGATTGACATTATAGATGATCAATTACCCGGGTAAGAACAGACTTAGACAACATAACATAGACTACTGACCAAGATTATGAGAGACTTATACTTACTTAACTATTCCAGGAGTGTGCAGTTACTTTCCATAGTAAAATGCTGCCCCTTTCTGTTATCTGTTGTGTTGCCCTTTTTTCAACTTTATCCAGTGATCCACTCAAACACTGCTGAATGTCAAAGAACTCCTGCCGTGACTGTTAATTCTTGTTTCATAGTCAGACAGCGGTGGATGGTGAGGTACCAAATGGGTGCTAATGTTGTAATGGGTAATAGGACCTCAAAATTGATTTTTGCAAATGTTAGCACAGACCAGCCTATCTGTGGGGAACATTGAACCCCCTAAAATTTTAAAGGATGAAAATAGGGCCCACTTTAATGCTGACCTCTCACCCTTCGATAAATGAGGGCACGTGAGGAAGCATTTTGAGCGCATGAGAGCTCAGTGGCAGCCTGAAGCTGACCCATGGCAAGGAAGTCTTATTTTACAAAGGCGTTCTAGGGGCATAGCTTTCATACAGCATGAAGTACAACATTTTGAGTACCGTTATGCATTAAAATTAAGTAATACTGCATTAAATAAAGTACACTTTCTCTGTGAAACGGCTCTGGGAAAGTCAGTAATAGACCCGTTCACTATCTACCTCTCCCTTTAGCAAAATCTGCAAGCACTGGTAATGCAGGTTATTCCAAACAAATTACCAAAACCCATTGACTTGAAAGTGCTTTTATTAATTTTTGTCCACTAGATATAAGAAATGCTGGCTTAACAAAACTCTTAAAAATAAATATATTATCCATTTCCTAACGTCCTTTCAAATGAAGATGAGTCTTGCAAAGGAAAAGAAATGGAGTAAACGAAGAAAAAGAAAAGAAAAAGAAAAGAAAAGTAGAGCATGCCTTCTCACTCAGAGACAAAGTTTGGTAAACAAGAACGCATAGATTCATCAGACAAAGAAATTCCTTTGCTCAAGAGGAGGATGATCTTTACTCAAGAGATGTTAATTGTGTGAATTAAATAGAGTGCTTGACCTTCACAGTCATCCTGTCTCTGAAATGTCTAAGAACCAAACGAAAGGACATTGTTTGCAAATACCATATTTAATCAAAAGAACTGTATCATGCTGTTTTCGCGGCACAAAAAGAGCATAGTTGGATAGCACCCTTTCCACGATACATTACAGTAGAAATGTACTTATCTATGAGGCTTTTACAACTATGAGAGGTGGGTCCAGGCATGGAACTAGATCAACGCAACACAGAATTGATTAAAAAAAAATTAAAATGATCGCCCTTACACTTAAACACTCACATAACACATTTTAATAGATTGTTATGTTGTTCTATTTTTAATGTACCTTTAAGACTCGTGCTATGTATTGTAGAATGCACGAGTCAATGTTAGAATGTTGTATTGGCATCGTTCCTATGTGTGGAGCAGTTATGTGAGAGCGGTCTTGCTATTCAGCTGCTTCCTGGCACTCACCTGTATAGCTTATGCTTTATCTCTAATAAAGCTATTCCTTTACATTCAGTCTACGGATCTATCATTACAATTTGCGACGATGGACAACGGATGTGAGCCCATGTAAAAAAAAAATGGTGAAAAATCGGACTATTTCTATTTTTGAGATTTTTGAGGAAATCAACCGCGAGTCGTAAGGAAGCTGTATCTCTGGTGGAAAAGGATGTATCAAGACACCGGTGCATCGTTGTGGAAGGTAAAGGATCGACGTACCTTTCAAGGAGAAATTGCCTTGTAGCTCTGTGGTCCGTTAAATTCTTGTCGGCGGCATCCTTTGATTGCGAGCAGGATTCGGCACGGACTGCGCTCGAGCAATAGCGCGTGAGGCGGAAGTCTCCTTGGAACACCGGAAGATCTTGTAATTAGAGGAAAGGACGCGAGGTCGCACAACGTGACCTTACGTGGAGGACATTTTTAATTGTACTTTCCTTTGGCATTTCCACCGGAGCAACGTGTAATTGGAAAAGAAGCTTTGCGGTGATTTCAATTTTGTTTTTTTTACATTATCGCTCATGTGGATGTATTAGCGATATTGGGAGGCAATCAGAAATATTTTAAGAGACATATTAAACATTTTTTTGGGGGATTTGAAATATACAGGTGAGGTAGTCGGGAAGGAGTTTTTTTTTGTTTTTACAACACAGCATATAGAGAGAAATGTGCAGTTTTTGAGCAAGGAATATTGTGTTATGGACCAAGGTGACACAAGTGAAGGTACAAGAGTAGAAATGGCTCAACAAAATTTTACAATAAATGCTCCAGAACCATTTTGGGCGACTGGTACCAAACCGGTTATTAAATGGATTGAATGGAAAGAATATTTTATTAACTATATTGAAGCAGTTGATGAGGGGAAAAAGATGAAACCAGAACAAAAGAAAAGACTTTTGTTACATTCATTGGGCCCAATCGGTTTAAAAACGCATTCGCGTATGAGCAAAATTGAAGACACGAATTTGGATGTTTTTGAGAATTGTATTAAAGATTTGGACAGATATTTCGCACCCAAAGTTTGTATTGGCGTGACAAGACATACATTTTTCCAAAGGAAACAAACGAAGCAAGAGACTGTTGATGACTGGGTGGACGACTTGAAGAAACTAGCTATTGACTGCAATTTCAGAGATTTGCATGACGAATTAATAAGAGACCAATTGGTTATGCAAAACAATAATTCTACGTTACAGGATACGTTATGGGTAAATGGCGATGCGCCATTAGATGATGTTTTAGCAATTATGAGGAAGGCAGAGATGTCCGGTAGATGTTCTTCTGTGGTAAAGGAAACAGAGGAGGATAAGAATGCAAGTGCGGTTTGTAAGATACAAACCGCAAGTAAGTCTCAGAATAAATTTCAACAAAGCTCACAAGGGAAGTGGTCGAGTCAACCTAATAGATACCAAAAAGTTGAAATAAAAAGGGAAGAACGAAGATGCTATCGCTGTGATAGTAAGGAACACCTAGCTTTCAGTAGGAATTGTCCTGCCTTGAGGAAGAAATGTTCTATATGTGAGTTGTTGGGACATTTTAGCAAAATGTGTCGCAAGAGAAGTAATGTAAAATATATTTGGGATGAAGATGAAAATGAACAGGATGAGGAAGAAACTGAATGTGTTAAGAATGTGAGGGGAAATTACGTAATTAATATATCAGAAGAGTCATTACAGGACAAACCCCTATGCAATATTTCCTTAGGTGGTGTGGTTGTGGAGGTGTATGCAGACTCTGGATCTCCCTACACTATAGTCAATGAAGATGTTTGGAAGAAGACCTTTGTGGGGAAAATTGGAGATCAATTGGTTATGTCTGATATTAATCCTGTTGGGTATACAGGCAAGAGAATTGAGATGCTAGGTTACAGGTGGCTTACTTTCTTATTCAAAGGAAGGAGCACAAGAGGAAAATTATATGTGTCTAAGGTTGGACCATCAGTATTGGGGTGGTTTGATCAGAAAATTTGAACATCATCCTTGACCCAAATAGTGAGGAAAAAGTGTTAGTGGTGGATGATCAGAGTAAGTTGTGTGATGTTTTGTGCAAAGAATTTCCAGGAGTGTTTGGTGAAGTGGTGGGGAAATTGCAGGGTTTTGAACACAAAATTCAACTTAAGGCTAGTGCAGTACCTAAGGTTCATGAAGTAAGACCCATTGCAATGTTAATCAGGGATGAAGTAAAGAAAGAGTTACAGGGTCTGTTGACTAAGGGGATCATAGAAGAGGTGGAGGCGTCAGAGTGGATTAGTCCTATTGTCGTTGCACGTAAACCTAATGGCAAGATCCGGCTATGCATTGACTTACGCCACCTTAATAATAACATAGTGGTGGAGAAATTCCCGTTGCCTAAGATTAACAAGATGGTTTCGTTGCTAAAAGGTGCTTCTTGGTTCTCAACTATAGACCTTTCGGCTGCATACCATCAGGTGGAATTAGAACCAGAGTCAAGAGGTCTTACGGCTTTCATCACGCCTTTCGGTTGCTATCAATTCAGACGAATGCCTTTCGGGGTAGCGTCAGCTGCAGCTGTCTTTCAGCGACTGATGTATAGGTTATTGGGAGACATAGAAATGATCTCATTTTTTCAGGATGATATTTTAATTGCTGCTAAGAACCAGGTGGAGCATGATGGTAAGTTGAGACAGGTTCTAAAAGTGTTGGAGGAGGCTGGGCTAACGGTTGAGTTATCTAAATTCAAATTTAGTCAGAGAAATGTGTCTTATTTGGGTCACATCATCAGTGAGGAAGGGGTTAGACCTAAACCAGAGTTGATTGTGAATATTGTGAATTCAGGAGCACCTTGTACTAAAGAAGAGGTGAGAGCGTTTCTTGGGATGGCTGAATATTGTGCGAAATTTGTAAGTAATTTTGCATCCAAGACATTCAATATTAGAAATTTACTCAAGAAAAATGTGAAGTTTGACTGGACAAAGAATTGTCAAGAAGAATTTAATAAGATCAAAGATGATTTACAAAATGTCAATGCCCTGGCTAGTTTTGATCCTAATGCAGAGTGTTTGTTGACAACGGACACTAGTGATAAGGGTCTGGGGGTGGTGTTATCGCAAACAGATAGGAATGGAAAAGAAAAGATAACTTTATTTGCTTCCAGAGCACTTTCACCTGCGGAAGTGAGGTATCCTATCATTGAGAGGGAGGCGTTAGCGTGTGCGTGGGCGTTAGAACACTTCAGAGCTTTTGTTTGGGGCAAACTTGTTATCATTCGCACAGATCACCGACCATTAGTGAAGATTTTGTCGTCTGAGGGAATTTCTGGGGCTTCAGCGAGGATGGCTAGGTTATCCATGCGCATGAAAGAATATATATATAGGATGGTTTACTTACCAGGCAGGGACATTCTTGTTGCGGACTGTTTGTCTAGGTTGCCTTCCCCACTTGAAGAGTGTGTAGATGACCCATGGGGCGCTTTTAGTGTGGCTCTAGTACATGATTCAGGAGCACCTGCTATTAGTAATCAAGAGTGGTTGGTGGAACAGGAGAAGGATGTGGAACTTAAGAAGGTTCTTGAGTATATCTGTAAAGGATGGCCAAAAAAATGTTTCATTGAGGATGGTTTAAGAGCCTATTGGGAAGTCAGGATGGAATTGTCTCTTGAGAAAAACATACTTTTCAGAGGTGATAGAATTATTCCCCCGACTGCCCTAAGACAAAAAGTTTTGGAGTTATGTCATGAAGGACATTTTGGTATTGGAAGGAACAAAGTGGGGGTGAAAAACATGTTTTGGTGGCCTGGAGTGGATGGAGATACGGAAAAATTTGTTAGGAATTGTAAGGTGTGTAGTTCTGCAGATAAGACTCTTAGAACTTTAAAACTAAGCATGAGTGAGGGATTGATTGCAGATCTTCCATGGGATACCATTGCGGTTGATATTATGGGACCTGTGGGTGTCATGAAAGAATTTGGGTTAGTAGCTATAGATTTATTTACTAAATGGCCTATCGTGAGATTTGTAGATAAAGCAGACACTCCTTCAGTATTGTAATTTTTAGATAAGATTTTTGTTATGGAAGGTTTGCAAAATTGCATCCTCACAGACAATGGTGTACAGTTTTTGTCACACATGGCTAAGGATTATTTTCAAAAGTGTGGGGTTAAGCATAAAACTACTGCTTTATACAACCCTAGCGCTAATGGCACCGTGGAAAGGTTTAACAGAGTGATCAAGGGGGTGATTCAGGCAGCGGTCAACAAAGGAATGTATTGGAAAGTTCAGGTGCCGAAAGCAGTGTGGTCTTACAGAACAACTGCACAGACTGGAGTTGGTCTTTCTCCATTTGTTATGACGAGGGGAAGATTACCTAGAAGCAAAGTTATCCCGGGTTGGTTAGTGGAAGGGAAAGTAACTCAATGGTCTCCTGCTAAAGTTAAAAAGGACCTGGATATGCTCCATGCCAAAAGTAAAAGTTTTTATGATGATCATCATGGCACTAAAGATATACAAATTGCTATTGGGGATTGGGTGCGTGTGAGGAAGCCTTGGAAAGTACCTAAGGGTGAGAGTTGTTTTGGTCCGCCGAAACAAGTTATGGAAGTCTTAAGGAATGCGGTAAGGTTGAATGATGGGAAAGTATGGAACATGAAAAGTATTGCTATTAATCCTCTACAGGACAATGTGGAGTGTACTGAGGAGGGTTGTAGACAGAGTGATTATGAATGGATTGAAGATCATTTTGAAAATAGTTGTTTACAATCCCAGTTGGCTGATGTTGGAAGTGGCAGTAATACTGTCGAGCAGGACTCTCTTTTTGTTAATTCGTCTGTTTGTGAGAGGGGAGGAAGGGTTGCTTGTAGTGATGTTAATTTGGATTCTAATAGTGAATTGGAACCTAACAGTGGCAATCGTGGACATGGGAAAAGAACTAGTGTTTTACCTTCATGGTTTAAGGACTTGCAGCCTGATTCATGAAGCGAAATAGCACCCGCAATGGCTGCGAAAATGCAATTGCGGGTGCAAAATACGGAATTGGCATTCAAGAACAAAATAGCGAATTCGCAAACACAGAATAGCGATTATAATAGCGATTACGCTATAATAGTCGCAGATTCCCGGTAGTCGAGCATTAGCGATACGGAAATAGCGTCCAACCACGGAATCTGCGAAATGAATAGCGAAACGCAATTTATTCTCTATCGGCATTCATGAAAAATATACAATAGCGAAAAACCCCTAAATCTCACTTTTGCGCGGCGCAAATTAAGGACAACTCAAAGCAGGTGGTAACCATAAAAGCCATGATTAAGTAAAATTTGAAAAACAGTTGGCCAATCACCAACAGGTCCAGGCCTGACCAATCACACATAAGGACATTCAGCAGCAGCATTAGGCGTTCCACAATGCCAGGAATGTACATGGTGGTGAGGCGGCGAAGGCTACAGCGAGCAGCACGGAGGAGACGCATGAGGCAGGAAAGGATTTACCGGCAGCGGGTCACCTTGCTGGGCCAAACCAGAGAACAGATATATGCCAAATACAGGCTGAATGGGGAAATGATCATCTGGCTGATACATGAACTTGACCCCCTCATGCAGCACCCAACAAGGCGAAACAATTCGGTGCCTACACATGTGCAGGTATTGTGCAGCCTGCACCTCCTGGCCTCCGGCAGTTTCCAGGGCATAGTAGCGGCTGCTGGGGGGATATCCCAGCCCACCATGTCACGCTGCCTCCACACTTTCGTTGACGCCATGCTCACCCAGCTCCACCGCCACATCACATTTCCCACGAGCCAACAGGAATTGGACCTGACAAAACTTCAATTTTACAATGTAGCCCATTTTCCCCATGTCCTCGGCTGCATAGACTGTACCCACGTCGCCATCTGCCCACCAGCTGCCACGGAGTATATGTACCGCAACAGGAAGTCCTACCACTCCCTCAACATACAGATGGTCTGCAATGCCAAGACCATCATCACTGACATTGTCGCCCAGTACCCAGGGAGTACCCATGACTCCTTTATCTTCAGGCACAGCGGACTCCACACACGACTGCTCAGGGGAGAGTTTGGGGAAGGACACCTACTTGGTAAGTACACTTTGTCGACAATGTCACATTGCAATGAAGTCACTGCGCTGCACAGGCAATCAACATCTGCTCCTCTCATTCAGGTGACAGTGGCTACGCCCTACGGGAATACCTCCTGACCCCTTACCTCAACCCTGCCACACCTCAGCAACGGCGCTACAATGTTGCGCACATCCGGACAAGGAACTGTATAGAAAGGACATTTGGCCTGCTCAAGAGCAGGTTCCGTATACTGCACAAGACAGGTGGGGCCATGTATTACAGTCCTGCTGCCTGCTGCCGCATTGTGGCTGTCTGTGCAATGCTTCATAACATTGCAACCAAGCGCCGGATACCTGTTGAGATCTCAGGCAGTGAATCAGAAGGGGACGACCGGCCACCAGCACATGCGCACCATGCACGCGGGGAGAACCCAGCTGAAGGGCACAGACGTCGCAACCACATCACACAGAACAATTTCTAGCCCACCCTCTTCCCCCACCCCACATATCACAATTGCATGCAAAATGTAATGATTACACAACGCTAATGTGTGCTGCAAAATAAATATATTTGTTTCATTCACAAAAAAAAGGTAATCACTACAACTATTTACATCTAACAGTATTCCTTCATACTGCATTGTGAAAGTACATGGCAGGCTTATAGTCAGCCTGTGCCAGTGTTTTTCTGACAGAGTCAAGTGCGCCTCCTGCGCGTTATGCCCAGGCACCTCTGAGGCTCATCCTCTTCTGGGGCACCTGTACCAGGCGTTGCCCTGGTGCTGCGCCTAAGTGGCGGAACAAGTGTGGCAGATTGGCTGCTAACGCTGGAAGCCCCCTCACTGCCATCATCACCCCCTACAGTGGCAGGTAGAGCAGGAGGGTGTAGTGCCGTTACCGCGGTGGTTAGGTGCTCCAGGACCCTGGTGATGTCCTCACAGCACTGAACTAGTTGGTGCTGCTGTGTGAGTGACCGGCGCGACAACTGTGAGGTGGCATTTGCAGCCACATAATTTGACCTGCTGTAGGAGGCCAGCCGGCTCATGAGCTGGTGGTGGCGCCGCCTTGCTGCACTGCGCTGCTTGATCATCGCAGCAGTGTTTGCCTCCATGGCTGCAGTCATGCGGCCCATGGCCGCCGTCATGCGGTCCATGCGGTCTCCCACTCCCGCCACATTGCGCCCAATTTTGTGCAGCTGGAGCTGTATGGCACCTTGCTGCTGTGACTGGCGCTGATGGATCCTGAGCATGCGCCTCTCTACGCTCAAACAGGCATGGCGCTGTCCATTGCCCCTCCTGCTGATTGGAGCTGTGGTGTGACGGCGAGAACTCCCACGCCTGCTCTGCTGGCCTGTCACAGTGGCTGGCCGCTGTGTTGCCGCTGTCGCAGGCCCAGATGTCGTGGCACCAGCTGCAGGTGGTGTCACAGCAGGCGTTGCTGGTGCGGCAGGGACTGGAGGCACATTAGTGGGGTGCCTGGCTCTGGCTGCGGGTGGAACGGCAGATGCAGAGGCCACAACGGTGGGGGGCCTGGCTCTGGCTGCGGGTGGGACGGCAGATGCAGAGGCCACAACGGTGGGGGGCCTGGCTCTGGCTGCGGGTGGGACGGCAGATGCAGAGGCCACAACGGTGGGGGGCCTGGCTTTGGCTGCGGGTGGGACGGCAGATGCAGAGGCCACAACGGTGGGGGGCCTGGCTTTGGCTGCGGCTGGAACGGCAGATGCAGGGGCCACAACGGTGGGGGGCCTGGCTGCTGGTGTTGTTGCAGCGGCAGGGGCTGGTGCCTGGGTTTCCGGTTGTGAATCCTCCTCCTGGGCCTCCTCATCTATCTGCAGCCTCTCGCTGTCACTGCTTTCTGCGCCACCTGTGAGAGTAAGTGGATACTCATTAGTTGCATGTGACTGCCAGACGTGCTGATGTTACATGCATGCTGGGTGACATTCCCTGGATGGCTGTGGATTTGCGTACTTTGGAACCTGTCTGGCTGCATTGTGGTACTACTACATTGTGGACATACTACATCTCCCACAATGCTTCAGGGCATTTCCTGATGCGCAACAAAGGCATGACTAAGGGCCATTATGTGAGCCTATTTGGTCAGGGACGGTCATAGGGGACAGGGTCGCAGTCGCATGCCACTTACCTTGGGTGGGGCGGGAGGAGTCCAGAGGTGTGACGCCAACGCACGCCTCCCTCTCAAGGGTGTTCTCGACCTGGTCCTCCAAGGGTGTGTTGGGAGGGACTGTAGGTCCGCCACCTCCAGTGCCCGATGCCTCTCCAAGGCGCTCCGCCACCCTCTCCTTGGCACGACCTCGGAGGTCATACCATCGCTTCTTGAGCTCCTCCAATGACCTATCGGCCACACCCACGGAGTTCACGCTGGAGGCTATTCCCAGCCAGATCCTCCGTTTGTCTTGCTCTGGGACCTTCCTGGAGTTGATCCCGAAGAGTCTGTCGTGGTTTGCCACCACCCCTTCTATCAGGTTCTCGAGCTCCTGCTCTGAGAACTTCAGTTTCCTCTTACGCCCTGCGCTGTTGCTGGGGCCAGGAACAGGTTCCTCAGACATGGCAGCAGTTAGGTAGTAAAGTCGCTATCACTAGTTTAGCTGCTGCTTTCCGACTTGCTCCCTCGAGGTTTGCCTCACTGTGGTGTTTGGGGGTGGGAACTGCCTGCTTCCTGGTTGTGATGTCATCACTGTGCTCGAAAAGCGACTTCCCGTTTTCCCGATCGCGCAAGATTGCGACTCGCATTCCCGATCGCACGAGATTGCGACTCGCATTCCCGATCGCACGAGATTGCGACTCGCATTCCCGATCGCACGAGATTGCGACTCGCATTCCCGACGCAGGTAGCCGGAAATAGCGATTATTCTGCGATTATAGTTAGTCGCTAACGGATTTAGCGGCCGCGTGCGAGTCGCTATTTTTTCCCCGTAATGTACATGAATTCTGATTTGCGAGTTCTCAATAGCGATTCGCATTTTAACGCTATTTGAGACTCGCAAATGCCGTTTTTCATGAATCAGGCTGTATGTTACTTAATGAATCTTATCGTGATGGGATTTTCTTTTTTTTTCAAATTTTTTATTTTTTATTGTTGTTCTTTTTGATTAAGGGGGGGGGGTGTTATGTTCTATTTTTAATGTACCTTTAAGACTCGTGCTATGTATTGTAGAATGCACGAGTCAATGTTAGAATGTTGTATTGGCATCGTTCCTATGTGTGGAGCAGTTATGTGAGAGCGGTCTTGCTATTCAGCTGCTTCCTGGCACTCACCTGTATAGCTTATGCTTTATCTCTAATAAAGCTATTCCTTTACATTCAGTCTACGGATCTATCATTACATAGATGTACTAATATTTCATGCAACTCAATGCATCTAAGCATCTTGCTGCGTTGCGATGTGTTGCATTAAGGCGCATATAAGTGTGAGAGCAAAAATAGGCCATATCTGCTAAGATATAAGGTACTTCTGCTCTCTTCTAGTGTTGGCGCCATGTGCCAATGCAGGCCCCTTTGCTCAAAAGAGCAAGCCTTCCTGCACAAAAATAATTATGAGAGGCAATTTCCTCTTTCTATGCGTAATGCAGCGCGCATCACACAGACAAAGGAAGTGACAGAGATAAATAAACATATTTCTGTTTGTTACACCATTCAGTGATAGGTGAACCATTTTGGTGCTATCCTAGTTTAACTGCCTTTAGAAAAACTGGAATTGTATCAATTTAGGAACGCCCATGCTCCACCAACGGAACGCCTCCCATACTGAAATGTAATGCAATGCAGCGCAGCCGCTGTGTTGTGTTACATTCCCTTACGAAATCACAAAAGGTGATGCAAATAGCCCCGTGCATGGCTCTATAGATCACATTTAAGGACTTGCGTGGCCTTGAAAAAACTTGTGTCACGCAAGGACAATGCAAGTTCTTGGTAAACATGCCCATCTGTGCCTAATCTAAGTGGGTAAGCGTGCAGCCAATTCAGCGTGTTTCTGTATGGATGTATGAAAGAGGAAGGAGAAAGTAAGGAAGTAAAAGTACAGGCTACTTCTAGGCACACAGTTGTAAGGCAACTTCACTACAGATACAAACAAACATTGAAAATGCAATAGGTCTCGCCCTAATTTAAGTTAAAGGAATTCTGTTTGTAATTAGGTGGCTTTTTAGCTTTGCTTTTATTAGTTTTTCAAACTTTAATGTACATAGCATGCATATGTATGCATTTATGTATAAATATATGTATGCATGCATTTATATTTATACCTATATAGATA